>NW_027287540.1:0-51279 GCF_022747635.1 Hetaerina americana
ATAAATGCCTTCTATACACCTCAAACATTAACTCTAAAACATAAGATTGTTGTTTTTCGCAATATTTTTAGAAATTTGGGCTCTTTTAGTAACCTTAACACTAGCGCTGAAGCATCTTTTATGCTCATTTCATGTCTTCAGGATTTAATCTGGGTTTTATTTTGTTTATTTGATGAAAATGAACAACAATACACACCATGGAAACATTTTTGTTTGATTTGTGTCGAGTGAGATTTTCCCCTAGAACCCAAAGGGAAAAATGGAAAAATGTGAAAAATTAAAATTTCTAAAAATGAAATAAATGCCTTCTATAAACCTCAAACATTCACTCTATAACAGAAGATTGTTGTTTTTCGCAATATTTTTAGAAATTTGGGCTCTTTTAGTAACATTAACACTAGCGCTGAAGCATCTTTTATGCTCATTTCTTGTTTTTCAGGATTTATTCTGGGTTTTATTTTGTTTATTTGATGAAAATGAACATCAATACACACCATGGAAACATTTTTGTTTGATTTGAGACGAGTGAGATTTCACCTAGAACCCAAAGGGGGGGTATTGGCACTTTTCATGGAAAAATGTGAAAAATTAAAATTTCTAAAAATGAAATAAATGTCTTCTATAAACCTCAAACATTCACTCCAAAAAAAAAGATTGTTGTTTTTCGCAATATTTTAGAAATTCGGGGTCTTTTAGTAACATTAACACTACCGCTGAGGCATCTTTTATGCTCATTTCTTGTTTTTCAGGATTTATTCTGGGTTTTATTTTGTTTATTTGATGAAAATGAACAACAATACACACCATGGAAACATTTTTGTTTGATTTGGGTCGAGTGAGATTTTCACCTAGAACCCAAAGGGGGGGGGGTATTGGCACTTTTCATGGAAAAATGTGAAAAACTAAAATTTCTAAAAATGAAATAAATGCCTTCTATAAACCTCAAACATTCACTCTAAAACAGAAGATTGCTGTTTTTCGCAATATTTTTAGAAATTTGGGCTCTTTTAGTAACATTAACACTACCGCTGAAGC
This sequence comes from Hetaerina americana, assembly GCF_022747635.1. Lineage (NCBI taxonomy): Eukaryota > Metazoa > Arthropoda > Insecta > Odonata > Calopterygidae > Hetaerina > Hetaerina americana. Next base: position 1,036 of record NW_027287540.1, read on the forward strand.
GTCTTTTATGCTCATTTCTTGTCTTTCAGGATTTATTCTGGGTTTTATTTTGTTTATTTGATGAAAATGAACAACAATACACACCATGGAAACATTTTTGTTTGATTTGGGTCGAGTGAGATTTTCACCTAGAACCCAAAGGGGGGTGGGTATTGGCACTTTTCATGGAAAAATGTGAAAAATTAAAATTTCTAAAAATGAAATAAATGTCTTCTATACACCTCAAACATTCACTCTAAAACATAAGATTGTTGGGTTTCGCAATATTTTTAGAAATTTGGGCTCTTTTATTCACCTTAATACTAGCGCTGAAGCATCTTTTATGCTCATTTCTTGTCTTTCAGGATTTATTCTGGGTTTTATTTTGTTTATTTGATGAAAATGATCAACAATACACACCATGGAAACATTTTTGTTTGATTTGTGTCGAGTGAGATTATCACCTAGAACCCAAAGGGGGGGTTGTATTGGCACTTTTCATGGAAAAATGTGAAAAATTAAAATTTCTAAAATGAAATAAATGCCTTCTATACACCTCAAACATTCACTCTAAAACAGAAGATTGTTGTTTTTCGCAATATTTTTAGAAATTTGGGCTCTTTTAGTAACATTAACACTACCGCTGAAGCGTCTTTTATGCTCATTTCTTGTCTTTCAGGATTTATTCTGGGTTTTATTTTGTTTATTTGATGAAATGAACAACAATATACACCATGGAAACATTTTTGTTTGATTTGTGTCGAGTGAGATTTTCCTCTAGAACCCAAAGGGAAAAATGGAAAAATGTGAAAAATTAAAATTTCTAAAAATGAAATAAATGCCTTCTATAAACCTCAAACATTCACTCTATAACAGAAGATTGTTGTTTTTCGCAATATTTTTAGAAATTTGGGCTCTTTTAGTAACATTAACACTAGCGCTGAAGCATCTTTTATGCTCATTTCTTGTTTTTCAGGATTTATTCTGGGTTTTATTTTGTTTATTTGATGAAAATGAACATCAATACACACCATGGAAACATTTTTGTTTGATATGAGTCGAGTGAGATTTTCACCTAGAACCCAAAGGGGGGGTATTGGCACTTTTCATGGAAAAATGTGAAAAATTAAAATTTCTATAAATGAAATAAATGTCTTCTATAAACCTCAAACATTCACTCCAAAACAGAAGATTGTTGTTTTTCGCAATATTTTTAGAAATTCGGGCTCTTTTAGTAACATTAACACTACCGCTGAGGCATCTTTTATGCTCATTTCTTGTTTTTCAGGATTTATTCTGGGTTTTATTTTGTTTATTTGATGAAAATGAACAACAATACACACCATGGAAACATTTTTGTTTGATTTGGGTTGAGTGAGATTTTCACCTAGAACCCAAAGGGGGGGGGGTATTGGCACTTTTCATGGAAAAATGTGAAAAACTAAAATTTCTAAAAATGAAATAAATGCCTTCTATAAACCTCAAACATTCACTCTAAAACAGAAGATTGTTGTTTTTCGCAATATTTTTAGAAATTTGGGCTCTTTTAGTAACATTAACACTACCGCTGAAGCGTCTTTTATGCTCATTTCTTGTCTTTCAGGATTTATTCTGGGTTTTATTTTGTTTATTTGATGAAAATGAACAACAATACACACCATGGAAACATTTTTGTTTGATTTGGGTCGAGTGAGATTTTCACCTAGAACCCAAAGGGGGGTGGGTATTGGCACTTTTCATGGAAAAATGTGAAAAATTAAAATTTCTAAAAATGAAATAAATGTCTTCTATACACCTCAAACATTCACTCTAAAACATAAGATTGTTGGGTTTCGCAATATTTTTAGAAATTTGGGCTCTTTTAGTCACCTTAATACTAGCGCTGAAGCATCTTTTATGCTCATTTCTTGCCTTTCAGGATTTATTCTGGGTTTTATTTTGTTTATTTGATGAAAATGATCAACAATACACAGCATGGAAACATTTTTGTTTGATTTGTGTCGAGTTAGATTTTCACCTAGAACCCAAAGGGGGGGGGGTATTGGCACTTTTCATGGAAAAATGTGAAAATTAAAATTTCTAAAAATGAAATAAATGCCTTCTATACACCTCAAACATTCACTTTAAAACAGAGGATTGTTGTTTTTCGCATATTTTTAGAAATTTGGGCTCTTTTAGTAACATTAACACTACCGCTGAAGCGTCTTTTATGCTCATTTCTTGTCTTTCAGGATTTATTCTGGGTTTTATTTTGTTTATTTGATGAAAATGAACAACAATACATCCATGGAAACATTTTTGTTTGATTTGGGTCGAGTGAGATTTTCACCTAGAACCCAAAGGGGGGGGTATTGGCACTTTTCATGAAAAAATGTGAAAAATTAAAATTTCTAAAAATGAAATAAATGCCTTCTATACACCTCAAACATTCACTCTAAAACAGAAGATTGTTGTTTTTCGCAATATTTTCAGAAATTTGGGCTCTTTTAGTAACATTAACACTAGCGCTGAAGCATCTTTTATGGTCATTTCTTGTCTTTCAGGATTTATTCTGGGTTTTATTTTGTTTATTTGATGAAAATGAACAACAATACACACCATGGAAACATTTTTGTTTGATTTGTGTCGAGTGAGATTTTCACCTAGAACCCAAAGAGAGGGGTATTGGCACTTTTCATGGAAAAATGTGAAAAATTAAAATTTCTAAAAATGAAATAAATGCCTCCTATACACCTCAAACATTCACTCTAAAACAGAAGATTGTTGTTTTTCGCAATATTTTCAGAAATTTGGGCTCTTTTAGTAACATTAACACTAGCGCTGAAGCATCCTTTATGCTCATTTCTTGTCTTTCAGGATTTATTTTGGGTTTTATTTTATTTATTTGATGAAAATGAACAACAATACACACCATGGAAACATTTTTGTTTGATTTGTGTCGAGTGAGATTTTCACCTAGAACTCAAAGGGAAAAATGGAAAAATGTGAAAAATTAAAATTTCTAAAAATGAAATAAATGCCTTCTATACACCTCAAACATTCACTCTTAAACAGAAGATTGTTGTTTTTCGACATATTTTTAGAAATTTGGGCTCTTTTAGTAACATTAACACTACCGCTGAGGCATCTTTTATGCTCATTTCTTGTCTTTCAGGATTTATTCTGGGTTTTATTTTGTTTATTTGATGAAAATGAACAACAATACACACCATGGAAACATTTTTGTTTGATTTGGGTCGAGTGAGATTTTCACCTAGAACCCAAAGGGGGGTGGGTATTGGCACTTTTCATGGAAAAATGTGAAAAATTAAAATTTCTAAAAATGAAATAAATGTCTTCTATACACCTCAAACATTCACTCTAAAACATAAGATTGTTGGGTTTCGCAATATTTTTAGAAATTTGGGCTCTTTTAGTCACCTTAATACTAGCGCTGAAGCATCTTTTATGCTCATTTCTTGTCTTTCAGGATTTATTCTGGGTTTTATTTTGTTTATTTGATGAAAATGATCAACAATACACACCATGGAAACATTTTTGTTTGATTTGTGTCGAGTTAGTTTTTCACCTAGAACCCAAAGGGGGGGTATTGGCACTTTTCATGGAAAAATGTGAAAAATTAAAATTTCTAAAAATGAAATAAATGCCTTCTATACACCTCAAACATTCACTCTAAAACAGAAGATTGTTGTTTTTCGACATATTTTTAGAAATTTGGGCTCTTTAGTAACATTAACACTACCGCTGAGGCATCTTTTATGCTCATTTCTTGTCTTTCAGGATTTATTCTGGGTTTTATTTTGTTAATTTGATGAAAATGAACAACAATACACACCATGGAAACATTTTTGTTTGATTTGTGTCGAGTGAGATTTTCACCTAGAACCTAAAGGGGGGGGTATTGGCACTTTTCATGGAAAAATGTGATAAATTAAAATTTCTAAAAATGAAATAAATGCCTTCTATACACCTCAAACATTCACTCTAAAACAGAAGATTGTTGTTTTTCGCAATATTTTTAGAAATTTGGGCTCTTTTAGTAACATTAACACTACCGCTGAGGCATCTTTTATGCTCATTTCTTGTCTTTCAGGATTTATTCTGGGTTTTATTTTGTTTATTTGATGAAAATGAACAACAATACACACCATGGAAACATTTTTGTTTGATTTGTGTCGAGTGAGATTTTCACCTAGAACCCGAAGGGGGGGGTATTGGCACTTTTCATGAAAAATGTGAAAAATTAAAATTCCTAAAAATGAAATAAATGCCTTCTATACACCTCAAACATTCACTCTAAAACAGAAGTTCGTTGTTTTTCGCAATATTTTTAGAAATTTGGGCTCTTTTAGTAACCTTAACACTAGCGCTGAAGCATCTTTTATGCTCATTTCTTGTCTTTCAGGATTTATTCTGGGTTTTATTTTGTTTATTTGATGAAAATGAACAACAATACACACCATGGAAACATTTTTGTTTGATTTGTGTCGAGTGAGATTTTCACCTAGAACTCAAAGGGAAAAATGGAAAAATGTGAAAAATTAAAATTTCTAAAAATGAAATAAATGCCTTCTATACACCTCAAACATTCACTCTAAAACAGAAGATTGTTGTTTTTCGCAATATTTTTAGAAATTTGGGCTCTTTTAGTAACCTTAACACTAGCGCTGAAGCATCTTTTATGCTCATTTCTTGTCTTTCAGGATTTATTCTGGGTTTTATTTTGTTTAATTGATGAAAATGAACAACAATACACACCATGGAAACATTTTTGTTTGATATGTGTCGAGTGAGATTTTCCCCTAGAACCCAAAGGGAAAATGGAAAAATGTGAAAAATTAAAATTTCTAAAAATGAAATAAATGCCTTCTATAAACCTCAAACATTCACTCTATAACAGAAGATTGTTGTTTTTCGCAATATTTTTAGAAATTTGGGCTCTTTTAGTAACATTTATACCAGCGCTGAAGCATCTTTTATGCTCATTTCTTGTTTTTCAGGATTTATTCTGGGTTTTATTTTGTTTATTTGATGAAAATGAACAACAATACACACCATGGAAACATTTTTGTTTGATTTGTGTCGAGTGAGATTTTCACCTAGAACCCGAAGGGGGGGGGGGTATTGGCACTTTTCATGGAAAAATGTGAAAAATTAAAATTTCTAAAATGAAATAAATGCCTTCTATACACCTCAAACATTCACTCTAAAACAGAAGATTGTTGTTTTTCGCAATATTTTTAGAAATTTGGGCTCTTTTAGTAACATTAACACTACCGCTGAAGCGTCTTTTATGCTCATTTCTTGTCTTTCAGGATTTATTCTGGGTTTTATTTTGTTTATTTGATGAAAATGAACAACAATACACACCATGGAAACATTTTTGTTTGATTTGTGTCGAGTGAGATTTTCCCCTAGAACCCAAAGGGAAAAATGGAAAAATGTGAAAAATTAAAATTTCTAAAAATGAAATAAATGCCTTCTATAAACCTCAAACATTCACTCTATAACAGAAGATTGTTGTTTTTCGCAATATTTTTAGAAATTTGGGCTCTTTTAGTAACATTTATACCAGCGCTGAAGCATCTTTTATGCTCATTTCTTGTTTTTCAGGATTTATTCTGGGTTTTATTTTGTTTATTTGATGAAAAAGAACAACAATACACACCATGGAAACATTTTTGTTTGATTTGTGTCGAGTGAGATTTTCACCTAGAACCCAAAGGGGGGGGCATTGGCACTTTTCATGGAAAAATGTGAAAAATTAAAATTTCTAAAAATGAAATAAATGCCTTCTATACACCTCAAACATTCACTCTAAAACAGAAGATTGTTGTTTTTCGCAATATTTTTAGAAATTTGGGCTCTTTTAGTAACATTAACACTACCGCTGAAGCGTCTTTTATGCTCATTTCTTGTCTTTCAGGATTTATTCTGGGTTTTATTTTGTTTCTTTGATGAAAATGAACAACAATACACACCATGGAAACATTTTTGTTTGATTTGGGTCGAGTGAGATTTTCACCTAGAACCCAAAGGGGGGGGGTATTGGCACTTTTCATGGAAAAATGTGAAAAATTAAAATTTCTAAAATGAAATAAATGCCTTCTATACACCTCAAACATTCACTCTAAAACATAAGATTGTTGTTTTTCGCAATATTTTTAGAAATTTGGGCTCTTTTAGTCACCTTAATACTAGCGCTGAAGCATCTTTTATGCTCATTTCTTGTCTTTCAGGATTTATTCTGGGTTTTATTTTGTTTATTTGATGAAAATGAACAACAATACACACCATGGAAACATTTTTGTTTGATTTGTGTCGAGTGAGATTTTCACCTAGAACCCGAAGGGGGGGGTATTGGCACTTTTCATGGAAAAATGTGAAAATTAAAATTTCTAAAAATGAAATAAATGCCTTCTATACACCTCAAACATTCACTCTAAAACAGAAGATTGTTGTTTTTCGCAATATTTTTATAAATTTGGGCTCTTTTAGTAACATTAACACTACCGCTGAAGCGTCTTTTATGCTCATTTCTTGTATTTCAGGATTTATTCTGGGTTTTATTTTGTTTATTTGATGAAAATGAACAACAATACACACAATGGAAACATTTTTGTTTGATTTGGGTCGAGTGAGATTTTCACCTAGAACCCAAAGGGGGGGGTATTGGCACTTTTCATGGAAAAATGTGAAAAATTAAAATTTCTAAAAATGAAATAAATGCCTTCTATACACCTCAAACATTCACTCTAAAACAGAAGATTGTTGTTTTTCGCAATATTTTCAGAAATTTGGGCTCTTTTAGTAACATTAACACTAGGGCTGAAGCATCTTTTATGCTCATTTCTTGTCTTTCAGGATTTATTCTGGGTTTTATTCTGTTTATTTGATGAAAATGAACAACAATACACACAATGGAAACATTTTTGTTTGATTTGTGTCGAGTGATTTTTTCACCTAGAACTCAAAGGGAAAAATGGAAAAATGTGAAAAATTAAAATTTCTAAAAATGAAATAAATGCCTTCTATACACCTCAAACATTCACTCTAAAACAGAAGATTGTTGTTTTTCGCAATATTTTTAGAAATTCGGGCTCTTTTAGTAACATTAACACTACCGCTGGAGCGTCTTTTATGCTCATTTCTTGTCTTTCAGGATTTATTCTGGGTTTTATTTTGTTTATTTGATGAAAATGAACAAAAATATACACCATGGAAAAATTTTTGTTTGATTTGGGTCGAGTGAGATTTTCACCTAGAACCAAAAGGGGTGGGTATTGGCACTTTTCATGGAAAAATGTGAAAAATTAAAATTTCTAAAAATGAAATAAATGCCTTCTATACACCTCAAGCATTCACTCTAAAACAGAAGATTGTTGTTTTTCGCAAAATTTTCAGAAATTTGGGCTCTTTTAGTAACATTAACACTAGCGCTGAAGCATCTTTTATTCTCATTTCTTGTCTTTCAGGATTTATTCTGGCTTTTATTTTGTTTATTTGATGAAAATGAACAACAATACACACCATGGAAACATTTTTGTTTGATTTGTGTCGAGTGAGATTTTCACCTAGAACCCAAAGAGAGGGGTATTGGCACTTTTCATGGAAAAATGTGAAAAATTAAAATTTCTAAAAATGAAATAAATGCCTTCTATACACCTCAAACATTCACTCTAAAACAGAAGATTGTTGTTTTTCGACATATTTTTAGAAATTTGGGCTCTTTTAGTAACATTAACACTACCGCTGAGGCATCTTTTATGCTCATTTCTTGTCTTTCAGGATTTATTCTGGGTTTTATTTTGTTTATTTGATGAAAATGAACAACAATACACACCATGGAAACATTTTTGTTTGATTTGGGTCGAGTGAGATTTTCACCTAGAACCCAAAGGGGGGGTATTGGCACTTTTCATGGAAAAATGTGAAAAATTAAAATTTCTAAAAATGAAATAAATGCCTTCTGTACACCTCAAACATTCACTCTAAAACAGAAGATTGTTGTTTTTCGCAATATTTTTAGAAATTTGGGCTCTTTTAGTAACATTTATACCAGCGCTGAAGCATCTTTTATGCTCATTTCTTGTTTTTCAGGATTTATTCTGGGTTTTATTTTGTTTATTTGATGAAAATGAACAACAATACACACCATGGAAACATTTTTGTTTGATTTAGGTCGAGTGAGATTTTCACCTAGAACCCAAAGGGGGGGGGTATTGGCACTTTTCATGGAAAAATGTGAAAAATTAAAATTTCTAAAAATGAAATAAATGCCTTCTATACTCCTAAAACATTCACTCTTTGAACAGAAGATTGTTTTTTTTCGCAATATTTTTAGAAATTTGCGCTCTTTTAGTAACATAAACACTAGCGCTGAAGCATCTTTTATGCTCATTTCTTGTCTTTCAGGATTTATTCTGGGTTTTATTTTGTTTATTTGATGAAAATGAACAACAATACACACCATGGAAACATTTTTGTTTGATTTGTGTCGAGTGAGATTTTCACCTAGAACCCAAAGAGAGGGGTATTGGCACTTTTCATGGAAAAATGTGAAAAATTTAAATTTCTAAAAATGAAATAAATGCCTCCTATACACCTCAAACATTCACTCTAAAACAGAAGATTGTTGTTTTTCGGAATATTTTTAATAATTTGGGCTCTTTTAGTAACCTTAACACTAGCGCTGAAGCATCTTTTATGCTCATTTCATGTCTTTCAGGATTTCATCTGGGTTTTATTTTGTTTATTTGAAGAAAATGAACAACAATACACACCATGGAAACATTTTTGTTTGATTTGTGTCGAGTGAGATTTTCACCTAGAACCCAAAGGGGGGGGTATTGGCACTTTTCATGGAAAAATGTGAAAAATTAAAATTTCTAAAAATGAAATAAATGCCTTCTATACACCTCAAACATTAACTCTAAAACATAAGATTGTTGTTTTTCGCAATATTTTTAGAAATTTGGGCTCTTTTAGTAACCTTAACACTAGCGCTGAAGCATCTTTTATGCTCATTTCATGTCTTTCAGGATTTAATCTGGGTTTTATTTTGTTTATTTGATGAAAATGAACAACAATACACACCATGGAAACATTTTTGTTTGATTTGTGTCGAGTGAGATTTTCCCCTAGAACCCAAAGGGAAAAATGGAAAAATGTGAAAAATTAAAATTTCTAAAAATGAAATAAATGCCTTCTATAAACCTCAAACATTCACTCTATAACAGAAGATTGTTGTTTTTCGCAATATTTTTAGAAATTTGGGCTCTTTTAGTAACATTAACACTAGCGCTGAAGCATCTTTTATGCTCATTTCTTGTTTTTCAGGATTTATTCTGGGTTTTATTTTGTTTATTTGATGAAAATGAACATCAATACACACCATGGAAACATTTTTGTTTGATTTGAGACGAGTGAGATTTTCACCTAGAACCCAAAGGGGGGGTATTGGCACTTTTCATGGAAAAATGTGAAAAATTAAAATTTCTAAAAATGAAATAAATGTCTTCTATAAACCTCAAACATTCACTCCAAAACAGAAGATTGTTGTTTTTCGCAATATTTTTAGAAATTCGGGGTCTTTTAGTAACATTAACACTACCGCTGAGGCATCTTTTATGCTCATTTCTTGTTTTTCAGGATTTATTCTGGGTTTTATTTTGTTTATTTGATGAAAATGAACAACAATACACACCATGGAAACATTTTTGTTTGATTTGGGTCGAGTGAGATTTTCACCTAGAACCCAAAGGGGGGGGGGTATTGGCACTTTTCATGGAAAAATGTGAAAAACTAAAATTTCTAAAAATGAAATATATGCCTTCTATAAACCTCAAACATTCACTCTAAAACAGAAGATTGCTGTTTTTCGCAATATTTTTAGAAATTTGGGCTCTTTTAGTAACATTAACACTACCGCTGAAGCGTCTTTTATGCTCATTTCTTGTCTTTCAGGATTTATTCTGGGTTTTATTTTGTTTATTTGATGAAAATGAACAACAATACACACCATGGAAACATTTTTGTTTGATTTGGGTCGAGTGAGATTTTCACCTAGAACCCAAAGGGGGGTGGGTATTGGCACTTTTCATGGAAAAATGTGAAAAATTAAAATTTCTAAAAATGAAATAAATGTCTTCTATACACCTCAAACATTCACTCTAAAACATAAGATTGTTGGGTTTCGCAATATTTTTAGAAATTTGGGCTCTTTTATTCACCTTAATACTAGCGCTGAAGCATCTTTTATGCTCATTTCTTGTCTTTCAGGATTTATTCTGGGTTTTATTTTGTTTATTTGATGAAAATGATCAACAATACACACCATGGAAACATTTTTGTTTGATTTGTGTCGAGTGAGATTATCACCTAGAACCCAAAGGGGGGGGGGGTATTGGCACTTTTCATGGAAAAATGTGAAAAATTAAAATTTCTAAAAATGAAATAAATGCCTTCTATACACCTCAAACATTCACTCTAAAACAGAAGATTGTTGTTTTTCGCAATATTTTTAGAAATTTGGGCTCTTTTAGTAACATTAACACTACCGCTGAAGCGTCTTTTATGCTCATTTCTTGTCTTTCAGGATTTATTCTGGGTTTTATTTTGTTTATTTGATGAAAATGAACAACAATATACACCATGGAAACATTTTTGTTTGATTTGTGTCGAGTGAGATTTTCCTCTAGAACCCAAAGGGAAAAATGGAAAAATGTGAAAAATTAAAATTTCTAAAAATGAAATAAATGCCTTCTATAAACCTCAAACATTCACTCTATAACAGAAGATTGTTGTTTTTTCGCAATATTTTTAGAAATTTGGGCTCTTTTAGTAACATTAACACTAGCGCTGAAGCATCTTTTATGCTCATTTCTTGTTTTTCAGGATTTATTCTGGGTTTTATTTTGTTTATTTGATGAAAATGAACATCAATACACACCATGGAAACATTTTTGTTTGATTTGAGTCGAGTGAGATTTTCACCTAGAACCCAAAGGGGGGGTATTGGCACTTTTCATGGAAAAATGTGAAAAATTAAAATTTCTATAAATGAAATAAATGTCTTCTATAAACCTCAAACATTCACTCCAAAACAGAAGATTGTTGTTTTTCGCAATATTTTTAGAAATTCGGGCTCTTTTAGTAACATTAACACTACCGCTGAGGCATCTTTTATGCTCATTTCTTGTTTTTCAGGATTTATTCTGGGTTTTATTTTGTTTATTTGATGAAAATGAACAACAATACACACCATGGAAACATTTTTGTTTGATTTGGGTCGAGTGAGATTTTCACCTAGAACCCAAAGGGGGGGGGGGTATTGGCACTTTTCATGGAAAAATGTGAAAAACTAAAATTTCTAAAAATGAAATAAATGCCTTCTATAAACCTCAAACATTCACTCTAAAACAGAAGATTGTTGTTTTTCGCAATATTTTTAGAAATTTGGGCTCTTTTAGTAACATTAACACTACCGCTGAAGCGTCTTTTATGCTCATTTCTTGTCTTTCAGGATTTATTCTGGGTTTTATTTTGTTTATTTGATGAAAATGAACAACAATACACACCATGGAAACATTTTTGTTTGATTTGGGTCGAGTGAGATTTTCACCTAGAACCCAAAGGGGGGTGGGTATTGGCACTTTTCATGGAAAAATGTGAAAAATTAAAATTTCTAAAAATGAAATAAATGTCTTCTATACACCTCAAACATTCACTCTAAAACATAAGATCGTTGGGTTTCGCAATATTTTTAGAAATTTGGGCTCTTTTAGTCACCTTAATACTAGCGCTGAAGCATCTTTTATGCTCATTTCTTGCCTTTCAGGATTTATTCTGGGTTTTATTTTGTTTATTTGATGAAAATGATCAACAATACACACCATGGAAACATTTTTGTTTGATTTGTGTCGAGTTAGATTTTCACCTAGAACCCAAAGGGGGGGGGGGTATTGGCACTTTTCATGGAAAAATGTGAAAAATTAAAATTTCTAAAAATGAAATAAATGCCTTCTATACACCTCAAACATTCACTTTAAAACAGAGGATTGTTGTTTTTCGCAATATTTTTAGAAATTTGGGCTCTTTTAGTAACATTAACACTACCGCTGAAGCGTCTTTTATGCTCATTTCTTGTCTTTCAGGATTTATTCTGGGTTTTATTTTGTTTATTTGATGAAAATGAACAACAATACATCCATGGAAACATTTTTGTTTGATTTGGGTCGAGTGAGATTTTCACCTAGAACCCAAAGGGGGGGGTATTGGCACTTTTCATGAAAAAATGTGAAAAATTAAAATTTCTAAAAATGAAATAAATGCCTTCTATACACCTCAAACATTCACTCTAAAACAGAAGATTGTTGTTTTTCGCAATATTTTCAGAAATTTGGGCTCTTTTAGTAACATTAACACTAGCGCTGAAGCATCTTTTATGGTCATTTCTTGTCTTTCAGGATTTATTCTGGGTTTTATTTTGTTTATTTGATGAAAATGAACAACAATACACACCATGGAAACATTTTTGTTTGATTTGTGTCGAGTGAGATTTTCACCTAGAACCCAAAGAGAGGGGTATTGGCACTTTTCATGGAAAAATGTGAAAAATTAAAATTTCTAAAAATGAAATAAATGCCTCCTATACACCTCAAACATTCACTCTAAAACAGAAGATTGTTGTTTTTCGCAATATTTTCAGAAATTTGGGCTCTTTTAGTAACATTAACACTAGCGCTGAAGCATCCTTTATGCTCATTTCTTGTCTTTCAGGATTTATTTTGGGTTTTATTTTATTTATTTGATGAAAATGAACAACAATACACACCATGGAAACATTTTTGTTTGATTTGTGTCGAGTGAGATTTTCACCTAGAACTCAAAGGGAAAAATGGAAAAATGTGAAAAATTAAAATTTCTAAAAATGAAATAAATGCCTTCTATACACCTCAAACATTCACTCTTAAACAGAAGATTGTTGTTTTTCGACATATTTTTAGAAATTTGGGCTCTTTTAGTAACATTAACACTACCGCTGAGGCATCTTTTATGCTCATTTCTTGTCTTTCAGGATTTATTCTGGGTTTTATTTTGTTTATTTGATGAAAATGAACAACAATACACACCATGGAAACATTTTTGTTTGATTTGGGTCGAGTGAGATTTTCACCTAGAACCCAAAGGGGGGTGGGTATTGGCACTTTTCATGGAAAAATGTGAAAAATTAAAATTTCTAAAAATGAAATAAATGTCTTCTATACACCTCAAACATTCACTCTAAAACATAAGATTGTTGGGTTTCGCAATATTTTTAGAAATTTGGGCTCTTTTAGTCACCTTAATACTAGCGCTGAAGCATCTTTTATGCTCATTTCTTGTCTTTCAGGATTTATTCTGGGTTTTATTTTGTTTATTTGATGAAAATGATCAACAATACACACCATGGAAACATTTTTGTTTGATTTGTGTCGAGTTAGATTTTCACCTAGAACCCAAAAGGGGGGGTATTGGCACTTTTCATGGAAAAATGTGAAAAATTAAAATTTCTAAAAATGAAATAAATGCCTTCTATACACCTCAAACATTCACTCTAAAACAGAAGATTGTTGTTTTTCGCAATATTTTTAGAAATTTGGGCTCTTTTAGTAACATTAACACTACCGCTGAAGCGTCTTTTATGCTCATTTCTTGTCTTTCAGGATTTATTCTGGGTATTATTTATTTTATTTGATGAAAATGAACAACAATACATCCATGGAAACATTTTTGTTTGATATGTGTCGAGTGAGATTTTCACCTAGAACCCAAAGGGGGGGGTATTGGCACTTTTCAAGAAAAAATGTGAAAAATTAAAATTTCTAAAAATGAAATAAATGCCTTCTATACACCTCAAACATTCACTCTTAAACAGAAGATTGTTGTTTTTCGCAATATTTTTAGAAATTCGGGCTCTTTTAGTAACATTAACACTACCGCTGGAGCGTCTTTTATGCTCATTTCTTGTCTTTCAGGATTTATTCTGGGTTTTATTTTGTTTATTTGATGAAAATGAACAAAAATACACACCATGGAAACATTTTTGTTTGATTTGGGTCGAGTAAGATTTTCACCTAGAACCCAAAGGGGTGGGTATTGGCACTTTTCATGGAAAAATGTGAAAAATTAAAATTTCTAAAAATGAAATAAATGCCTTCTATACACCTCAAGCATTCACTCTAAAACAGAAGATTGTTGTTTTTTCGCAAAATTTTCAGAAATTTGGGCTCTTTTAGTAACATTAACACTAGCGCTGAAGCATCTTTTATTCTCATTTCTTGTCTTTCAGGATTTATTCTGTGTTTTATTTTGTTTATTTGATGAAAATGAACAACAATACACACCATGGAAACATTTTGGTTTGATTTGTGTCGAGTGAGATTTTCACCTAGAACCCAAAGAGAGGGGTATTGGCACTTTTCATGGAAAAATGTGAAAAATTAAAATTTCTAAAAATGAAATAAATGCCTTCTATACACCTCAAACATTCACTCTAAAACAGAAGATTGTTGTTTTTCGACATATTTTTAGAAATTTGGGCTCTTTTAGTAACATTAACACTACCGCTGAGGCATCTTTTATGCTCATTTCTTGTCTTTCAGGATTTATTCTGGGTTTTATTTTGTTTATTTGATGAAAATGAACAACAATACACACCATGGAAACATTTTTGTTTGATTTGGGTCGAGTGAGATTTTCACATAGAACCCAAAGGGTGGGGTATTGGAACTTTTCATGGAAAAATGTGAAAAATTAAAATTTCTAAAAATGAAATAAATGCCTTCTATACACCTCAAACATTCACTCTAAAACAGAAGATTGTTGTTTTTCGCAATATTTTCAGAAATTTGGGCTCTTTTAGTAACATTAACACTAGCGCTGAAGCATCCTTTATGCTCATTTCTTGTCTTTCAGGATTTATGTTGGGTTTTATTTTGTTTATTTGATGAAAATGAACAACAATACACACCATGGAAACATTTTTGTTTGATTTGTGTCGAGTGAGATTTTCACCTAGAACTCAAAGGGAAAAATGGAAAAATGTGAAAAATTAAAATTTCTAAAAATGAAATAAATGCCTTCTATACACCTCAAACATTCACTCTAAAACAGAAGATTGTTGTTTTTCGACATATTTTTAGAAATTTGGGCTCTTTTAGTAACATTAACACTACCGCTGAGGCATCTTTTATGCTCATTTCTTGTCTTTCAGGATTTATTCTGGGTTTTATTTTGTTTATTTGATGAAAATGAACAACAATACACACCATGGAAGCATTTTTGTTTGATTTGTGTCGAGTGAGATTTTCACCTAGAACCCAAAGGGGGGGGTATTGGCACTTTTCATGGAAAAATGTGAAAAATTAAAATTTCTAAAAATGAAATAAATGCCTTCTATACACCTCAAACATTCACTCTAAAACAGAAGATTGTTGTTTTTCGCAATATTTTCAGAAATTTGGGCTCTTTTAGTAACATTAACACTAGCGCTGAAGCATCTTTTATGCTCATTTCTTGTCTTTCAGGATTTATTCTGGGTTTTATTTTGTTTATTTGATGAAAATGAACAACAATACACACCATGGAAACATTTTTGTTTGATTTGTGTCGAGTGAGATTTTCACCTAGAACTCAAAGGGAAAAATGGAAAAATGTGAAAAATTAAAATTTCTAAAAATGAAATAAATTCCTTGTATACACCTCAAACATTCACTCTAAAACAGAAGATTGTTGTTTTTCGACATATTTTCAGAAATTTGGGCTCTTTTAGTAACATTAACACTAGCGCTGAAGCATCTTTTATGCTCATTTCTTGTCTTTCAGGATTTATTCTGGGTTTTATTTTGTTTATTTGATGAAAATGAACAACAATACACACCATGGAAGCATTTTTGTTTGATTTGTGCTGAGTGAGATTTTCACCTAGAACCCAAAGGGGGGGGTATTGGCACTTTTCATGGAAAAATGTGAAAAATTAAAATTTCTAAAAATGAAATAAATGCCTTCTATACACCTCAAACATTCACTCTAAAACAGAAGATTGTTGTTTTTCGCAATATTTTTAGAAATTTGGGCTCTTTTAGTAACCTTAACACTAGCGCTGAAGCATCTTTTACGCTCATTTCTTGTCTTTCAGGATTTATTCTGGGTTTTATTTTGTTTGTTTGATGAAAATGAACAACAATACACACCATGGAAACATTTTTGTTTGATTTGTGTCGAGTGAGATTTTCACCTAGAACCCAAAGGGGGGGGTATTGGCACTTTTCATGGAAAAATGTGAAAAATTAAAATTTCTAAAAATGAAATAAATGTCTTCTATACACCTCAAACATTCACTCTAAAACCGAAGATTGTTGTTTTTCGCAATATTTTTAGAATTTTGGGCTCTTTTAGTAACATTATCACTACCGCTAAAGCGTCTTTTATGCTCATTTCTTGTCTTTCAGGATTTATTCTGGGTTTTATTTTGTTTATTTGATGAAAATGAACAACAATACACACCATGGAAACATTTTTGTTTGATTTGGGTCGAGTGAGATTTTCACCTAGAACCCAAAGGGGGGGGTATTGGCACTTTTCATGGAAAAATGTGAAAAATTAAAATTTCTAAAAATGAAATAAATGCCTTCTATACACCTCAAACATTCACTCTAAAACATAAGATTGTTTTTTTTCGCAATATTTTTAGAAATTTGGGCTCTTTTAGTCACCTTAAAACTAGCGCTGAAGCATCTTTTATGCTCATTTCTTGTCTTTCAGGATTTATTCTGGGTGTTATTTTGTTTATTTGATGAAAATGAACAACAATACACACCATGGAAACATTTTTGTTTGATTAGGGTCGAGTGAGATTTTCACCTAGAACCCAAAAGGGGGGGTATTGGCACTTTTCATGGAAAAATGTGAAAAATTAAAATTTCTAAAAATGAAATAAATGCCTTCTATACACCTCAAACATTCACTCTAAAACATAAGATTGTTGTTTTTCGCAATATTTTTAGAAATTTGGGCTCTTTTAGTCACCTTAAAACTAGCACTGAAGCATCTTTTATGCTCATTTCTTGTTTTTCAGGATTTATTCTGGGTTTTATTTTGTTTATTTGATGAAAATAAACAACAATACACACCATGGAAACATTTTTGTTTGATTTGTGTCGAGTGAGATTTTCACCTAGAACCCAAAGGGGGGGGGTATTGGCACTTTTCAAGGAAAAATGTGAAAAATTAAAATTTCTAAAAAAGAAATAAATGCCTTCTATACACCTCAAACATTCACTCTAAAACAGAAGATTGTTGTTTTTCGCAATATTTTTAGAAATTTGGGCTCTTTTAGTCACCTTAAAACTAGCGCTGAAGCATCTTTTATGCTCATTTCTTGTCTTTCAGGATTTATTCTGGGTTTTATTTTGTTTATTTGATGAAAATGAACAACAATACACACCATGGAAACATTTTTGTTTGATTTGTGTCGAGTGAGATTTTCACCTAGAACCCAAAGGGAGGGGTATTGGCACTTTTCATGGAAAATGTGAAAAATTAAAATTTCTAAAAATGAAATAAATGCCTTCTATACACCTCAAACATTCACTCTAAAACAGAAGATTGTTGTTTTTCGCAATATTTTTAGAAATTTGGGCTCTTTTAGTAACATTAACACTAGCGCTGAAGCATCTTTTATGCTCATTTCTTGTCTTTCAGGATTTATTCTCGGTTTTATTTTGTTTATTTGATGAAAATGAACAACAATACACACCATGGAAACATTTTTGTTTGATTTGTGTCGAGTGAGATTTTCACCTAGAACCCAAAGGGGGGGGTTATGGCACTTTTCATGGAAAAATGTGAAAAATTAAAATTTCTAAAAATGAAATAAATGCCTTCTATACAACTCAAACATTCACTCTAAAACAGAAGATTGTTGTTTTTCGCAATATTTTTAGAAATTTGGGCTCTTTTAGTAACATTAACACTACCGCTGAAGCATCTTTTATGCTCATTTCTTGTCTTTCAGGATTTATTCTTGGTTTTATTTTGTTTATTTGATGAAAATGAACAACAATACACACCATGGAAACATTTTTGTTTGAAATGTGTCGAGTTAGATTTTCACCTAGAACCCAAAGGGGGGGGGTATTGGCACTTTTCATGGAAAAATGTGAAAAATTAAAATTTCTAAAAATGAAATAAATGTCTTCTATACACCTCAAACATTCACTCTAAAACAGAAGATTGTTGTTTTTCGCAATATTTTTAGAATTTTAGGCTCTTTTAGTAACATTAACACTACCGCTGAAGCGTCTTTTATGCTCATTTCTTGTCTTTCAGGATTTATTCTGGGTTTTATTTTGTTTATTTGATGAAAATGAACAACAATACACACCATGGAAACATTTTTGTTTGATTTGTGTCGAGTGAGATTTTCACCTAGAACCCAAAGGGGGGGTATTGGCACTTTTCATGGAAAAATGTGAAAAATTAAAATTTCTAAAAATGAAATAAATGTCTTCTATACACCTCAAACATTCACTCTAAAACATAAGATTGTTGGGTTTCGCAATATTTTTAGAAATTTGGGCTCTTTTAGTCACCTTAATACTAGCGCTGAAGCATCTTTTATGCTCATTTCTTGCCTTTCAGGATTTATTCTGGGTTTTATTTTGTTTATTTGATGAAAATGATCAACAATACACACCATGGAAACATTTTTGTTTGATTTGTGTCGAGTTAGATTTTCACCTAGAACCCAAAGGGGGGGGGGTATTGGCACTTTTCATGGAAAAATGTGAAAAATTAAAATTTCTAAAAATGAAATAAATGCCTTCTATACACCTCAAACATTCACTTTAAAACAGAGGATTGTTGTTTTTCGCAATATTTTTAGAAATTTGGGCTCTTTTAGTAACATTAACACTACCGCTGAAGCGTCTTTTATGCTCATTTCTTGTCTTTCAGGATTTATTCTGGGTTTTATTTTGTTTATTTGATGAAAATGAACAACAATACATCCATGGAAACATTTTTGTTTGATTTGGGTCGAGTGAGATTTTCACCTAGAACCCAAAGGGGGGGGTATTGGCACTTTTCATGAAAAAATGTGAAAAATTAAAATTTCTAAAAATGAAATAAATGCCTTCTATACACCTCAAACATTCACTCTAAAACAGAAGATTGTTGTTTTTCGCAATATTTTCAGAAATTTGGGCTCTTTTAGTAACATTAACACTAGCGCTGAAGCATCTTTTATGGTCATTTCTTGTCTTTCAGGATTTATTCTGGGTTTTATTTTGTTTATTTGATGAAAATGAACAACAATACACACCATGGAAACATTTTTGTTTGATTTGTGTCGAGTGAGATTTTCACCTAGAACCCAAAGAGAGGGGTATTGGCACTTTTCATGGAAAAATGTGAAAAATTAAAATTTCTAAAAATGAAATAAATGCCTCCTATACACCTCAAACATTCACTCTAAAACAGAAGATTGTTGTTTTTCGCAATATTTTCAGAAATTTGGGCTCTTTTAGTAACATTAACACTAGCGCTGAAGCATCCTTTATGCTCATTTCTTGTCTTTCAGGATTTATTTTGGGTTTTATTTTATTTATTTGATGAAAATGAACAACAATACACACCATGGAAACATTTTTGTTTGATTTGTGTCGAGTGAGATTTTCACCTAGAACTCAAAGGGAAAAATGGAAAAATGTGAAAAATTAAAATTTCTAAAAATGAAATAAATGCCTTCTATACACCTCAAACATTCACTCTAAAACAGAAGATTGTTGTTTTTCGCAATATTTTTAGAAATTTGGGCTCTTTTAGTAACATTAACACTACCGCTGAAGCGTCTTTTATGCTCATTTCTTGTCTTTCAGGATTTATTCTGGGTATTATTTATTTTATTTGATGAAAATGAACAACAATACATCCATGGAAACATTTTTGTTTGATTTGTGTCGAGTGAGATTTTCACCTAGAACCCAAAGGGGGGGGTATTGGCACTTTTCATGAAAAAATGTGAAAAATTAAAATTTCTAAAAATGAAATAAATGCCTTCTATACACCTCAAACATTCACTCTTAAACAGAAGATTGTTGTTTTTCGCAATATTTTTAGAAATTCGGGCTCTTTTAGTAACATTAACACTACCGCTGGAGCGTCTTTTATGCTCATTTCTTGTCTTTCAGGATTTATTCTGGGTTTTATTTTGTTTATTTGATGAAAATGAACAAAAATACACACCATGGAAACATTTTTGTTTGATTTGGGTCGAGTAAGATTTTCACCTAGAACCCAAAGGGGTGGGTATTGGCACTTTTCATGGAAAAATGTGAAAAATTAAAATTTCTAAAAATGAAATAAATGCCTTCTATACACCTCAAGCATTCACTCTAAAACAGAAGATTGTTGTTTTTCGCAAAATTTTCAGAAATTTGGGCTCTTTTAGTAACATTAACACTAGCGCTGAAGCATCTTTTATTCTCATTTCTTGTCTTTCAGGATTTATTCTGTGTTTTATTTTGTTTATTTGATGAAAATGAACAACAATACACACCATGGAAACATTTTGGTTTGATTTGTGTCGAGTGAGATTTTCACCTAGAACCCAAAGAGAGGGGTATTGGCACTTTTCATGGAAAAATGTGAAAAATTAAAATTTCTAAAAATGAAATAAATGCCTTCTATACACCTCAAACATTCACTCTAAAACAGAAGATTGTTGTTTTTCGACATATTTTTAGAAATTTGGGCTCTTTTAGTAACATTAACACTACCGCTGAGGCATCTTTTATGCTCATTTCTTGTCTTTCAGGATTTATTCTGGGTTTTATTTTGTTTATTTGATGAAAATGAACAACAATACACACCATGGAAACATTTTTGTTTGATTTGGGTCGAGTGAGATTTTCACATAGAACCCAAAGGGTGGGGTATTGGAACTTTTCATGGAAAAATGTGAAAAATTAAAATTTCTAAAAATGAAATAAATGCCTTCTATACACCTCAAACATTCACTCTAAAACAGAAGATTGTTGTTTTTCGCAATATTTTCAGAAATTTGGGCTCTTTTAGTAACATTAACACTAGCGCTGAAGCATCCTTTATGCTCATTTCTTGTCTTTCAGGATTTATGTTGGGTTTTATTTTGTTTATTTGATGAAAATGAACAACAATACACACCATGGAAACATTTTTGTTTGATTTGTGTCGAGTGAGATTTTCACCTAGAACTCAAAGGGAAAAATGGAAAAATGTGAAAAATTAAAATTTCTAAAAATGAAATAAATGCCTTCTATACACCTCAAACATTCACTCTAAAACAGAAGATTGTTGTTTTTCGACATATTTTTAGAAATTTGGGCTCTTTTAGTAACATTAACACTACCGCTGAGGCATCTTTTATGCTCATTTCTTGTCTTTCAGGATTTATTCTGGGTTTTATTTTGTTTATTTGATGAAAATGAACAACAATACACACCATGGAAGCATTTTTGTTTGATTTGTGTCGAGTGAGATTTTCACCTAGAACCCAAAGGGGGGGGTATTGGCACTTTTCATGGAAAAATGTGAAAAATTAAAATTTCTAAAAATGAAATAAATGCCTTCTATACACCTCAAACATTCACTCTAAAACAGAAGATTGTTGTTTTTCGCAATATTTTCAGAAATTTGGGCTCTTTTAGTAACATTAACACTAGCGCTGAAGCATCTTTTATGCTCATTTCTTGTCTTTCAGGATTTATTCTGGGTTTTATTTTGTTTATTTGATGAAAATGAACAACAATACACACCATGGAAACATTTTTGTTTGATTTGTGTCGAGTGAGATTTTCACCTAGAACTCAAAGGGAAAAATGGAAAAATGTGAAAAATTAAAATTTCTAAAAATGAAATAAATGCCTTCTATACACCTCAAACATTCACTCTAAAACAGAAGATTGTTGTTTTTCGCAATATTTTTAGAAATTTGGGCTCTTTTAGTAACCTTAACACTAGCGCTGAAGCATCTTTTATGCTCATTTCTTGTCTTTCAGGATTTATTCTGGGTTTTATGTTGTTTGTTTGATGAAAATGAACAACAATACACACCATGGAAACATTTTTGTTTGATTTGTGTCGAGTGAGATTTTCACCTAGAACCCAAAGGGGGGGTATTGGCACTTTTCATGGAAAAATGTGAAAAATTAAAATTTCTAAAAATGAAATAAATGTCTTCTATACACCTCAAACATTCACTCTAAAACCGAAGATTGTTGTTTTTCGCAATATTTTTAGAATTTTGGGCTCTTTTAGTAACATTATCACTACCGCTAAAGCGTCTTTTATGCTCATTTCTTGTCTTTCAGGATTTATTCTGGGTTTTATTTTGTTTATTTGATGAAAATGAACAACAATACACACCATGGAAACATTTTTGTTTGATTTGGGTCGAGTGAGATTTTCACCTAGAACCCAAAGGGGGGGGTATTGGCACTTTTCATGGAAAAATGTGAAAAATTAAAATTTCTAAAAATGAAATAAATGCCTTCTATACACCTCAAACATTCACTCTAAAACATAAGATTGTTTTTTTTTCGCAATATTTTTAGAAATTTGGGCTCTTTTAGTCACCTTAAAACTAGCGCTGAAGCAACTTTTATGCTCATTTCTTGTCTTTCAGGATTTATTCTGGGTTTTATTTTGTTTATTTGATGAAAATGAACAACAATACACACCATGGAAACATTTTTGTTTGATTAGGGTCGAGTGAGATTTTCACCTAGAACCCAAAAGGGGGGGTATTGGCACTT
This sequence comes from Hetaerina americana, assembly GCF_022747635.1. Taxonomy (NCBI): domain Eukaryota; kingdom Metazoa; phylum Arthropoda; class Insecta; order Odonata; family Calopterygidae; genus Hetaerina; species Hetaerina americana. The sequence goes on from NW_027287540.1 coordinate 23,853, forward strand.
TTAATGGAAAAATGTGAAAAATTAAAATTTCTAAAAATGAAATAAATGCCTTCTATACACCTCAAACATTCACTCTAAAACATAAGATTGTTGTTTTTCGCAATATTTTTAGAAATTTGGGCTCTTTTAGTCACCTTAAAACTAGCACTGAAGCATCTTTTATGCTCATTTCTTGTTTTTCAGGATTTATTCTGGGTTTTATTTTGTTTATTTGATGAAAATAAACAACAATACACACCATGGAAACATTTTTGTTTGATTTGTGTCGAGTGAGATTTTCACCTAGAACCCAAAGGGGGGGGGGTATTGGCACTTTTCAAGGAAAAATGTGAAAAATTAAAATTTCTAAAAAAGAAATAAATGCCTTCTATACACCTCAAACATTCACTCTAAAACAGAAGATTGTTGTTTTTCGCAATATTTTTAGAAATTTGGGCTCTTTTAGTCACCTTAAAACTAGCGCTGAAGCATCTTTTATGTTCATTTCTTGTCTTTCAGGATTTATTCTGGGTTTTATTTTGTTTATTTGATGAAAATGAACAACAATACACACCATGGAAACATTTTTGTTTGATTTGTGTCGAGTGAGATTTTCACCTAGAACCCAAAGGGAGGGGTATTGGCACTTTTCATGGAAAATGTGAAAAATTAAAATTTCTAAAAATGAAATAAATGCCTTCTATACACCTCAAACATTCACTCTAAAACAGAAGATTGTTGTTTTTCGCAATATTTTTAGAAATTTGGGCACTTTTAGTAACATTAACACTAGCGCTGAAGCATCTTTTATGCTCATTTCTTGTCTTTCAGGATTTATTCTCGGTTTTATTTTGTTTATTTGATGAAAATGAACAACAATACACACCATGGAAACATTTTTGTTTGATTTGTGTCGAGTGAGATTTTCACCTAGAACCCAAAGGGGGGGGTTATGGCACTTTTCATGGAAAAATGTGAAAAATTAAAATTTCTAAAAATGAAATAAATGCCTTCTATACAACTCAAACATTCACTCTAAAACAGAAGATTGTTGTTTTTCGCAATATTTTTAGAAATTTGGGCTCTTTTAGTAACATTAACACTACCGCTGAAGCATCTTTTATGCTCATTTCTTGTCTTTCAGGATTTATTCTTGGTTTTATTTTGTTTATTTGATGAAAATGAACAACAATACACACCATGGAAACATTTTTGTTTGAAATGTGTAGAGTTAGATTTTCACCTAGAACCCAAAGGGGGGGGGGGGTATTGGCACTTTTCATGGAAAAATGTGAAAAATTAAAATTTCTAAAAATGAAATAAATGTCTTCTATACACCTCAAACATTCACTCTAAAACAGAAGATTGTTGTTTTTCGCAATATTTTTAGAATTTTAGGCTCTTTTAGTAACATTAACACTACCGCTGAAGCGTCTTTTATGCTCATTTCTTGTCTTTCAGGATTTATTCTGGGTTTTATTTTGTTTATTTGATGAAAATGAACAACAATACACACCATGGAAACATTTTTGTTTGATTTGTGTCGAGTGAGATTTTCACCTAGAACCCAAAGGGGGGGTATTGGCACTTTTCATGGAAAAATGTGAAAAATTAAAATTTCTAAAAATGAAATAAATGCCTTCTATACACCTCAAACATTCACTCTAAAAAATAAGATTGTTGTTTTTCGACATATTTTTAGAAATTTGGGCTCTTTTAGTAACATTAACACTACCGCTGAGGCATCTTTTATGCTCATTTCTTGTCTTTCAGGATTTATTCTGGGTTTTATTTTGTTTATTTGATGAAAATGAACAACAATACACACCATGGAAACATTTTTGTTTGATTTGGGTCGATTGAGATTTTCACCTAGAACCCAAAGGGTGGGGTATTGGCACTTTTCATGGAAAAATGTGAAAAATTAAAATTTCTAAAAATGAAATAAAGGCCTTCTATACACCTCAAACATTCACTCTAAAACAGAAGATTGTTGTTTTTCGCAATATTTTCAGAAATTTGGTCTCTTTTAGTAACATTAACACTAGCGCTGAAGCATCTTTTATGCTCATTTCTTGTCTTTCAGGATTTATTCTCGGTTTTATTTTGTTTATTTGATGAAAATGAACAACAATACACACCATGGAAACATTTTTGTTTGATTTGGGTCGATTGAGATTTTCACCTAGAACCCAAAGGGTGGGGTATTGGCACTTTTCATGGAAAAATGTGAAAAATTAAAATTTCTAAAAATGAAATAAAGGCCTTCTATACACCTCAAACATTCACTCTAAAACAGAAGATTGTTGTTTTTCGCAATATTTTCAGAAATTTGGGCTCTTTTAGTAACATTAACACTAGCGCTGGAGCGTCTTTTATGCTCATTTCTTGTCTTTCAGGATTTATTCTGGGTTTTATTTTGTTTATTTGATGAAAATGAACAACAATACACACCATGGAAACATTTTTGTTTGATTTGTGTCGAGTGAGATTTTCACCTAGAACCCAAGGCGAGGTATTGGCACTTTTCATGGAAAAATGTGAAAAATTAAAATTTCTAAAAATGAAATAAATGCCTTCTATACACCTCAAACATTCACTCTAAAACATAAGATTGTTGTTTTTCGACATATTTTTAGAAATTTGGGCTCTTTTAGTAACATTAACACTACCGCTGAGGCATCTTTTATGCTCATTTCTTGTCTTTCAGGATTTATTCTGGGTTTTATTTTGTTTATTTGATGAAAATGAACAATACACACCATGGAAGCATTTTTGTTTGATTTGTGTCGAGTGAGATTTTCACCTAGAACCCAAAGGGGGGGGTATTGGCACTTTTCATGGAAAAATGTGAAAAATTAAAATTTCTAAAAATGAAATAAATGCCTTCTATACACCTCAAACATTCACTCTAAAACAGAAGATTGTTGTTTTTCGCAATATTTTTAGAAATTCGGGCTCTTTTAGTAACATTAACACTACCGCTGGAGCGTCTTTTATGCTCATTTCTTGGGATTCAGGATTTATTCTGGGTTTTATTTTGTTTATTTGATGAAAATGAACAAAAATACACACCATGGAAACATTTTTGTTTGATTTGGGTCGAGTGAGATTTTCACCTAGAACCCAAAGGGGTGGGTATTGGCACTTTTCATGGAAAAATGTGAAAAATTAAAATTTCTAAAAATGAAATAAATGCCTTCTATACACCTCAAGCATTCACTCTAAAACAGAAGATTGTTGTTTTTCGCAAAATTTTCAGAAATTTGAGCTCTTTTAGTAACATTAACACTAGCGCTGAAGCATCTTTTATTCTCATTTCTTGTCTTTCAGGATTTATTCTGGGTTTTATTTTGTTTATTTGATGAAAATGAACAACAATACACACCATGAAAACATTTTTGTTTGATTTGTGTCGAGTGAGATTTTCACCTAGAACCCAAAGAGAGGGGTATTGGCACTTTTCATGGAAAAATGTGAAAAATTAAAATTTCTAAAAATGAAATAAATGCCTTCTATACACCTCAAACATTCACTCTAAAACAGAAGATTGTTGTTTTTCGACATATTTTTAGAAATTTGGGCTCTTTTAGTAACATTAACACTACCGCTGAGGCAACTTTTATGCTCATTTCTTGTCTTTCAGGATTTATTCTGGGTTTTATTTTGTTTATTTGATGAAAATGAACAACAATACACACCATGGAAACATTTTTGTTTGATTTGTGTCGAGTGAGATTTTCACCTAGAACCCAAAGAGAGGGGTATTGGCACTTTTCATGGAAAAATGTGAAAAATTAAAATTTCTAAAAATGAAATAAATGCCTTCTATACTCCTAAAACATTCACTCTTTGAACAGAAGATTGTTTTTTTCGCAATATTTTTAGAAATTTGGGCTCTTTTAGTAACATTAACACTAGCGCTGAAGCATCTTTTATGCTCATTTCTTGTCTTTCAGGATTTATTCTGGGTTTTATTTTGTTTATTTGATGAAAATGAACAACAATACACACCATGGAAACATTTTTGTTTGATTTGTGTCGAGTGAGATTTTCACCTTGAACCCAAAGAGAGGGGTATTGGCACTTTTCATGGAAAAATGTGAAAAATTAAAATTTCTAAAAATGAAATAAATGCCTCCTATACACCTCAAACATTCACTCTAAAACAGAAGATTGTTGTTTTTCGGAATATTTTTAATAATTTGGGCTCTTTTAGTAACCTTAACACTAGCGCTGAAGCATCTTTTATGCTCTTTTCTTGTCTTTCAGGATTTAATCTGGGTTTTATTTTGTTTATTTGATGAAAATGAACAACAATACACACCATGGAAACATTTTTGTTTGATTTGTGTCGAGTGAGATTTTCACCTAGAACCCAAAGGGGGGGGTATTGGCACTTTTCATGGAAAAATGTGAAAAATTAAAATTTCTAAAAATGAAATAAATGCCTTCTATACACCTCAAACATTCACTCTAAAACAGAAGATTGTTGGTTTTCGCAATATTTTTAGAAATTTGGGCTCTTTTAGTAACATTAACACTACCGCTGAAGCGTCTTTTATGCTCATTTCTTGTCTTTCAGGATTTATTCTGGGTTTTATTTTGTTTATTTGATGAAAATGAACAACAATACACACCATGGAAACATTTTTGTTTGATTTGGGTCGAGTAAGATTTTCACCTAGAACCCAAAGGGGGCGGTATTGGCACTTTTCATGGAAAAATGTGGAAAATTAAAATTTCTAAAAATGAAATAAATGCCTTCTATACACCTCAAACATTAACTCTAAAACATAAGATTGTTGTTTTTCGCAATATTTTTAGAAATTTGGGCTCTTTTAGTCACCTTAATACTAGCGCTGAAGCATCTTTTATGCTCATTTCTTGTCTTTCAGGATTTATTCTGGGTTTTATTTTGTTTATTTGATGAAAATGAACAACAATACACACCATGGAAACATTTTTGTTTGATTTGTGTCGAGTGAGATTTTCCCCTAGAACCCAAAGGGAAAAATGGAAAAATTTGAAAAATTAAAATTTCTAAAAATGAAATAAATGCCTTCTATAAACCTCAAACATTCACTCTATAACAGAAGATTGTTGTTTTTCGCAATACTTTTAGAAATTTGGGCTCTTTTAGTAACATTAACACTACCGCTGAAGCGTCTTTTATGCTCATTTCTTGTCTTTCAGGATTTATTCTGGGTTTTATTTTGTTTATTTGATGAAAATGAACAACAATACACACCATGGAAACATTTTTGTTTGATTTGGGTCGAGTGAGATTTTCACCTAGAACCCAAAGGGGGGGGTATTGGCACTTTTCATGGAAAAATGTGAAAAATTAAAATTTCTAAAAATGAAATAAATGCCTTCTATACACCTCAAACATTCACTCTAAAACAGAAGATTGTTGTTTTTCGCAATATTTTTAGAAATTTGGGCTCTTTTAGTAACATTAACACTACCGCTGAAGCGTCTTTTATGCTCATTTCTTGTCTTTCAGGATTTATTCTGGGTTTTATTTTGTTTATTTGATGAAAATGAACAACAATACACACCATGGAAACATTTTTGTTTGATTTGGGTCGAGTGAGATTTTCACCTAGAACCCAAAGGGGGGGGTATTGGCACTTTTCATGGAAAAATGTGAAAAATTAAAATTTCTAAAAATGAAATAAATGCCTTCTATACACCTCAAACATTCACTCTAAAACAGAAGATTGTTGTTTTTCGCAATATTTTCAGAAATTTGGGCTCTTTTAGTAACATTAACACTAGCGCTGAAGCATCTTTTATGGTCATTTCTTGTCTTTCAGCTTTATTCTGGGTTTTATTTTGTTTATTTGATGAAAATGAACAACAATACACACCATGGAAACATTTTTGTTTGATTTGTGTCGAGTGAGATTTTCACCTAGAACTCAAAGGGAAAAATGGAAAAATGTGAAAAATTAAAATTTCTAAAAATGAAATAAATGCCTTCTATACACCTCAAACATTCACTCTAAAACAGAAGATTGTTGTTTTTCGACATATTTTTAGAAATTTGGGCTCTTTTAGTAACATTAACACTACCGCTGAGGCATCTTTTATGCTCATTTCTTGTCTTTCAGGATTTATTCTGGGTTTTATTTTGTTTATTTGATGAAAATGAACAACAATACACACCATGGAAACATTTTTGTTTGATTTGGGTCGAGTGAGATTTTCACCTAGAACCCAAAGGGGGGGGTATTGGCACTTTTAATGGAAAAATGTAAAAAATTAAAATTTCTAAAAATGAAATAAATGCCTTCTATACACCTCAAACATTCACTCTAAAACAGAAGATTGTTGTTTTTCGATATATTTTCAGAAATTTGGGCTCTTTTAGTAACATTAACACTAGCGCTGAAGCATCTTTTATGGTCATTTCTTGTCTTTCAGGATTTATTCTGGGTTTTATTTTGTTTATTTGATGAAAATGAACAACAATACACACCATGGAAACATTTTTGTTTGATTTGTGTCGAGTGATTTTTTCACCTAGAACTCAAAGGGAAAAATGGAAAAATGTGAAAAATTAAAATTTCTAAAAATGAAATAAATGCCTTCTATACACCTCAAACATTCACTCTAAAACAGAAGATTGTTGTTTTTCGCAATATTTTCAGAAATTTGGGCTCTTTTAGTAACATTAACACTAGCGCTGAAGCATCTTTTATGCTCATTTCTTGTCTTTCAGGATTTATTCTGGGTTTTATTTTGTTTATTTGATGAAAATGAACAACAATACACACCATGGAAACATTTTTGTTTGATTTGTGTCGAGTGAGATTTTCACCTAGAACTCAAAGGGAAAAATGTGAAAAATTAAAATTTCTAAAAATGAAATAAATGCCTTGTATACACCTCAAACATTCACTCTAAAACAGAAGATTGTTGTTTTTCGACGTATTTTCAGACATTTGGGCTCTTTTAGTAACATTAACACTAGCGCAGAAGCATCTTTTATGCTCATTTCTTGTCTTTCAGGATTTATTCTGGGTTTTATTTTGTTTATTTGATGAAAATGAACAACAATACACACCATGGAAGCATTTTTGTTTGATTTGTGCCGAGTGAGATTTTCACCTAGAACCCAAAGGGGGGGGTATTGGCACTTTTCATGGAAAAATGTGAAAAATTAAAATTTCTAAAAATGAAATAAATGCCTTCTATACACCTCAAACATTCACTCTAAAACAGAAGATTGTTGTTTTTCGCAATATTTTTAGAAATTTGGGCTCTTTTAGTAACATTAACACTACCGCTGGAGCGTCTTTTATGCTCATTTCTTGTCTTTCAGGATTTATTCTGGGTTTTATTTTGTTTATTTGATGAAAATGAACAAAAATACACACCATGGAAACATTTTTGTTTGATTTGGGTCGAGTAAGATTTTCACCTAGAACCCAAAGGGGTGGGTATTGGCACTTTTCATGGAAAAATGTGAAAAATTAAAATTTCTAAAAATGAAATAAATGCCTTCTATACACCTCAAGCATTCACTCTAAAACAGAAGATTGTTGTTTTTCGCAAAATTTTTAGAAATTTGGGCTCTTTTAGTAACATTAACACTAGCGCTGAAGCATCTTTTATTCTCATTTCTTGTCTTTCAGGATTTATTCTGTGTTTTATTTTGTTTATTTGATGAAAATGAACAACAATACACACCATGGAAACATTTTGGTTTGATATGTGTCGAGTGAGATTTTCACCTAGAACCCAAAGAGAGGGGTATTGGCACTTTTCATGGAAAAATGTGAAAAATTAAAATTTCTAAAAATGAAATAAATGCCTTCTATACACCTCAAACATTCACTCTAAAACAGAAGATTGTTGTTTTTCGACATATTTTTAGAAATTTGGGCTCTTTTAGTAACATTAACACTACCGCTGAGGCATCTTTTATGCTCATTTCTTGTCTTTCAGGATTTATTCTGGGTTTTATTTTGTTATTTGATGAAAATGAACAACAATACACACCATGGAGACATTTTTGTTTGATTTGGGTCGAGTGAGATTTTCACATAGAACCCAAAGGGTAGGGTATTGGCACTTTTCATGGAAAAATGGGAAAAATTAAAATTTCTAAAAATGAAATAAATGCCTTCTATACACCTCAAACATTCACTCTAAAACAGAAGATTGTTGTTTTTCGCAATATTTTCAGAAATTTGGGCTCTTTTAGTAACATTAACACTAGCGCTGAAGCATCCTTTATGCTCATTTCTTGTCTTTCAGGATTTATTCTGGGTTTTATTTTGTTTATTTGATGAAAATGAACAACAATACACACCATGGAAACATTTTTGTTTGATTTGTGTCGAGTGAGATTTTCACCTAGAACTCAAAGGGAAAAATGGAAAAATGTGAAAAATTAAAATTTCTAAAAATGAAATAAATGCCTTCTATACACCTCAAACATTCACTCTAAAACAGAAGATTGTTGTTTTTCGACATATTTTTAGAAATTTGGGCTCTTTTAGTAACATTAACACTACCGCTGAGGCATCTTTTATGCTCATTTCTTGTCTTTCAGGATTTATTCTGGGTTTTATTTTGTTTATTTGATGAAAATGAACAACAATAAACATCATGGAAGCATTTTTGTTTGATTTGTGTCGAGTGAGATTTTCACCTAGAACCCAAAGGGGGGGGTATTGGCACTTTTCATGGAAAAATGTGAAAAATTAAAATTTCTTAAAATGAAATAAATGCCTTCTATACACCTCAAACATTCACTCTAAAACAGAAGATTGTTGTTTTTCGCAATATTTTTAGAAATTTGGGCTCTTTTAGTAACCTTAACACTAGCGCTGAAGTATCTTTTATGCTCATTTCTTGTCTTTCAGGATTTAATCTGGGTTTTATTTTGTTTATTTGATGAAAATGAACAACAATACACACCATGGAAACATTTTTGTTTGATTTGTGTCGAGTGAGATTTTCACCTAGAACTCAAAGGGAAAAATGGAAAAATGTGAAAAATTAAAATTTCTAAAAATGAAATAAATGCCTTCTATACACCTCAAACATTCACTCTAAAACAGACGATTGTTGTTTTTCGCAATATTTTCAGAAATTTGGGCTCTTTTAGTAACATTAACACTACCGCTGAGGCATCTTTTATGCTCATTTCTTGTCTTTCAGGATTTATTCTGGGTTTTATTTTGTTATTTGATGAAAATGAACAACAATACACACCATGGAGACATTTTTGTTTGATTTGGGTCGAGTGAGATTTTCACATAGAACCCAAAGGGTAGGGTATTGGCACTTTTCATGGAAAAATGTGAAAAATTAAAATTTCTAAAAATGAAATAAATGCCTTCTATACACCTCAAACATTCACTCTAAAACAGAAGATTGTTGTTTTTCGCAATATTTTCAGAAATTTGGGCTCTTTTAGTAACATTAACACTAGCGCTGAAGCATCCTTTATGCTCATTTCTTGTCTTTCAGGATTTATTCTGGGTTTTATTTTGTTTATTTGATGAAAATGAACAACAATACACACCATGGAAACATTTTTGTTTGATTTGTGTCGAGTGAGATTTTCACCTAGAACTCAAAGGGAAAAATGGAAAAATGTGAAAAATTAAAATTTCTAAAAATGAAATAAATGCCTTCTATACACCTCAAACATTCACTCTAAAACAGAAGATTGTTGTTTTTCGCAATATTTTCAGAAATTTGGGCTCTTTTAGTAACATTAACACTAGCGCTGAAGCATCTTTTATGCTCATTTCTTGTCTTTCAGGATTTATTCTGGGTTTTATTTTGTTTATTTGATGAAAATGAACAACAATACACACCATGGAAACATTTTTGTTTGATTTGTGTCGAGTGAGATTTTCACCTAGAACTCAAAGGGAAAAATGGAAAAATGTGAAAAATTAAAATTTCTAAAAATGAAATAAATGCCTTGTATACACCTCAAACATTCACTCTAAAACAGAAGATTGTTGTTTTTCGACGTATTTTCAGAAATTTGGGCTCTTTTAGTAACATTAACACTAGCGCTGAAGCATCTTTTATGCTCATTTCTTGTCTTTCAGGATTTATTCTGGGTTTTATTTTGTTTATTTGATGAAAATGAACAACAATACACACCATGGAAACATTTTTGTTTGATTTGTGTCGAGTGAGATTTTCACCTAGAACCCAAAGGGGGGGGTAGGGCACTTTTCAAGGAAAAATGTGAAAAATTAAAATTTCTAAAAAACAAATAAATGCCTTCTATACACCTCAAACATTCACTCTAAAACAGAAGATTGTTGTTTTTCGCAATATTTTTAGAAATTTGGGCTCTTTTAGTAACATTAACACTAGCGCTGAAGCATCTTTTATGCTCATTTCTTGTCTTTCAGGATTTATTCTGGGTTTTATTATGTTTATTTGATGAAAATGAACAACAATACACACCATGGAAACATTTTTGTTTGATTTGTTTCGAGTGAGATTTTCGCCTAGAACCCAAAGGGGGGGGTATTGGCACTTTTCATGTAAAAATGTGAAAAATTAAAATTTCTAAAAATGAAATAAATGCCTTCTATACACCTCAAACATTCACTCTAAAAAAGAAGATTGTTGTTTTTCGCAATATTTTTAGAAATTTGGCCTCTTTTAGTAACATTAACACTAGCGCTGAAGCGTCTTTTATGCTCATTTCTTGTCATTCAGGTTTTATTCTGGGTTTTATTTTGTTTATTTGATGAAAATGAACAACAATACACACCATGGAAACATTTTTGTTTGATTTGTGTCGAGTGAGATTTTCACCTAGAACCCAAAGGGGGGGGGTATTGGCACTTTTCATGGAATAATGTGAAAAATGAATATTTCTAAAAATGAAATAAATGCCTTCTATACACCGCAAAAATTCACTCTAAAACAGAAGATTGTTGTTTTTCGCAATATTTTTACAAATTTGGGCTCTTTTAGTAACATTAACACTAGCGCTGAAGCATCTTTTATGCTCATTTCTTGTCTTTCAGGATTTATTCTTGGTTTTATTTTGTTTATTTGATGAAAATGAACAACAATACACACCATGGAAACATTTTTGTTTGATTTGTGTCGAGTGAGATTTTCACCTAGAACCCAAAGGGGGGGGTATTGGCACTTTTCATGGAAAAATGTGAAAAATTAAAATTTCTAAAAATGAAATAAATGCCTTCTATACACCTCAAACATTCACTCTAAAACATAAGATTGTTGTTTTTCGCAATATTTTTAGAAATTTGGGCTCTTTTAGTCACCTTAAAACTAGCGCTGAAGCATCTTTTATGCTCATTTCTTGTCTTTCAGGATTTATTCTGGGTTTTATTTTGTTTATTTGATGAAAATGAACAACAATACACACCATGGAAACATTTTTGTTTGATTTGTGTCGAGTGAGATTTTCACCTAGAACCCAAAGGGGGGGGTATTGGCACTTTTCATGGAAAATGTGAAAAATTAAAATTTCTAAAAATGAAATAAATGCCTTCTATACACCTCAAACATTCACTCTAAAACAGAAGATTGTTGTTTTTCGCAATATTTTTAGAAATTTGGGCTCTTTTAGTAACATTAACACTAGCGCTGAAGCATCTTTTATGCTCATTTCTTGTCTTTCAGGATTTATTCTCGGTTTTATTTTGTTTATTTGATGAAAATGAACAACAATTCACACCATGGAAACATTTTTGTTTGATTTGTGTCGAGTGAGATTTTCACCTAGAACCCAAAGGGGGGGGTATTGGCACTTTTCATGGAAAAATTTGAAAAATTAAAATTTCTAAAAAAGAAATAGATGTCTTCTATACACCTCAAACATTCACTCTAAAACAGAAGATTGTTGTTTTTCGCAATATTTTTAGAAATTTGGGCTCTTTTAGTAACATTAACACTACCGCTGAAGCGTCTTTTATGCTCATTTCTTGTCTTTCAGGATTTATTCTGGGTTTTATTTTGTTTATTTGATGAAAATGAACAAAAATACACACCATGGAAACATTTTTGTTTGATTTGTGTCGAGTGAGATTTTCACCTAGAACCCAAAGGGGGGGGTATTGGCACTTTTCATGGAAAAATGTGAAAAATTAAAATTTCTAAAAATGAAATAAATGCCTTCTATACACCTCAAACATTCACTCTAAAACATAAGATTGTTGTTTTTCGACATATTTTTAGAAATTTGGGCTCTTTTAGTAACATTAACACTACCGCTGAGGCATCTTTTATGCTCATTTCTTGTCTTTCAGGATTTATTCTGGGTTTTATTTTGTTTATTTGATGAAAATGAACAACAATACACACCATGAAAGCATTTTTGTTTGATTTGTTTCGAGTGAGATTTTCACCTAGAACCCAAAGGGGGGGGTATTGGCACTTTTCATGGAAAAATGTGAAAAATTAAAATTTCTAAAAATGAAATAAATGCGTTCTATGCACCTCAAACATTCACTCTAAAACAGAAGATTGTTGTTTTTCGCAATATTTTTAGAAATTCGGGCTCTTTTAGTAACATTAACACTACCGCTGGAGCGTCTTTTATGCTCATTTCTTGTCTTTCAGGATTTATTCTGGGTTTTTATTTTGTTTATTTGATGAAAATGAACAAAAATACACACCATGGAAACATTTTTGTTTGATTTGGGTCGAGTAAGATTTTCACCTAGAACCCAAAGGGGTGGGTATTGGCACTTTTCATGGAAAAATGTGAAAAATTAAAATTCTAAAAATGAAATAAATGCCTTCTATACACCTCAAGCATTCACTCTAAAACAGAAGATTGTTGTTTTTCGCCAAATTTTCAGAAATTTGGGCTCTTTTAGTAACATTAACACTAGCGCTGAAGCATCTTTTATTCCCATTTCTTGTCTTTCAGGATTTATTCTGTGTTTTATTTTGTTTATTTGATGAAAATGAACAACAATACACACCATGGAAACATTTTGGTTTGATTTGTGTCGAGTGAGATTTTCACCTAGAACCCAAAGAGAGGGGTATTGGCACTTTTCATGGAAAAATGTGAAAAATTAAAATTTCAAAAAAGGAAATAAATGCCTTCTATACACCTCAAACATTCACTCTAAAACAGAAGATTGTTGTTTTTCGACATATTTTCAGAAATTTGGGCTCTTTTAGTAACATTAACACTAGCGCTGAAGCATCCTTTATGCTCATTTCTTGTCTTTCAGGATTTATTCTGGGTTTTATTTTGTTTATTTGATGAAAATGAACAACAATACACACCATGGAAACATTTTTGTTTGATTTGGGTCGAGTGAGATTTTCACCTAGAACCCAAAGGGTGGGGTATTGGCACTTTTCATGGAAAAATGTGAAAAATTAAAATTTCTAAAAATGAAATAAATGCCTTCTATACACCTCAAACATTCACTCTAAAACAGAAGATTGTTGTTTTTCGCAATATTTTCAGAAATTTGGGCTCTTTTAGTAACATTAACACTAGCGCTGAAGCATCCTTTATGCTCATTTCTTGTCTTTCAGGATTTATTCTGGGTTTTATTTTGTTTATTTGATGAAAATGAAATACAATACACACCATGGAAACATTTTTGTTTGATTTGTGTCGAGTGAGATTTTCACCTAGAACTCAAAGGGAAAAATGGAAAAATGTGAAAAATTAAAATTTCTAAAAATGAAATAAATGCCTTGTATACACCTCAAACATTCACTCTTAAACAGAAGATTGTTGTTTTTCGACATATTTTCAGAAATTTGGGCTCTTTTAGTAACATTAACACTAGCGCTGAAGCATCTTTTATGCACATTTCTTGTCTTTCAGGATTTATTCTGGGTTTTATTTTGTTCATTTGATGAAAATGAACAACAATACACACCATGGAAGCATTTTTGTTTGATTTGTGCCGAGTGAGATTTTCACCTAGAACCCAAAGGGGGGGGTATTGGCACTTTTCATGGAAAAATGTGAAAAATTAAAATTTCTTAAAATGAAATAAATGCCTTCTATACACCTCAAACATTCACTCTTAAACAGAAGATTGTTGTTTTTCGCAATATTTTTAGAAATTTGGGCTCTTTTAGTAACCTTAACACTAGCGCTGAAGCATCTTTTATGCTCATTTCTTGTCTTTCAGGATTTATTCTGGGTTTTATTTTGTTTATTTGATGAAAATGAACAACAATACACACCATGGAAACATTTTTGTTTGATTTGTGTCGAGTGAGATTTTCACCTAGAACTCAAAGGGAAAAATGGAAAAATGTGAAAAATTAAAATTTCTAAAAATGAAATAAATGCCTTCTATACACCTCAAACATTCACTCTAAAACATAAGATTGTTGTTTTTCGACATATTTTTAGAAATTTGGGCTCTTTTAGTAACATTAACACTACCGCTGAGGCATCTTTTATGCTCATTTCTTGTCTTTCAGGATTTATTCTGGGTTTTATTTTGTTTATTTGATGAAAATGAACAACAATACACACCATGGAAGCATTTTTGTTTGATTTGTGTCGAGTGAGATTTTCACCTAGAACCCAAAGGGGGGGGTATTATACGGCACTTTTCATGGAAAAATGTGAAAAATTAAAATTTCTAAAAATGAAATAAATGCCTTCTATACACCTCAAACATTCACTCTAAAACAGAAGATTGTTGTTTTTCGCAATATTTTTAGAAATTCGGGCTCTTTTAGTAACATTAACACTACCGCTGGAGCGTCTTTTATGCTCATTTCTTGTCTTTCAGGATTTATTCTGGGTTTTATTTTGTTTATTTGATGAAAATGAACAAAAATACACACCATGGAAACATTTTTGTTTGATTTGGGTCGAGTAAGATTTTCACCTAGAACCCAAAGAGGTGGGTATTGGCACTTTTCATGGAAAAATGTGAAAAATTAAAATTTCTAAAAATGAAATAAATGCCTTCTATACACCTCAAGCATTCACTCTAAAACAGAAGATTGTTGTTTTTCGCAAAATTTTCAGAAATTTGGGCACTTTTAGTAACATTAACACTAGCGCTGAAGCATCTTTTATTCTCATTTCTTGTCTTTCAGGATTTATTCTGTGTTTTATTTTGTTTATTTGATGAAAATGAACAACAATACACACCATGGAAACATTTTGGTTTGATTTGTGTCGAGTGAGATTTTCACCTAGAACCCAAAGAGAGGGGTATTGGCACTTTTCATGGAAAAATGTGAAAAATTAAAATTTCTAAAAATGAAATAAATGCCTTCTATACACCTCAAACATTCACTCTAAAACATAAGTCGACATATTTTTAGAAATTTGGGCTCTTTTAGTAACATTAACACTACCGCTGAGGCATCTTTTATGCTCATTTCTTGTCTTTCAGGATTTATTTCTGGGTTTTATTTTGTTTATTTGATGAAAATGAACAACAATACACACCATGGAAGCATTTTTGTTTGATTTGTGTTGAGTTGAGATTTTCACCTAGAACCCAAAGGGGGGGGGTATTGGCACTTTTCATGGAAAAATGTGAAAAATTAAAATTTCTAAAAATGAAATAAATGCGTTCTATGCACCTCAAACATTCACTCTAAAACAGAAGATTGTTGTTTTTCCGCCAAATTTTCAGAAATTTGGGCTCTTTTAGTAACATTAACACTACCGCTGAGGCATCTTTTATGCTCATTTCTTGTCTTTCAGGATTTATTCTGGGTTTTTATTTGTTTTATTTGATGAAAATGAACAACAATACACACCATGAAAGCATTTTTGTTTGATTTGTGTCGAGTGAGATATTCACCTAGAACCCAAAGGGGGGAGGTATTGGCACTTTTCATGGAAAAATGTGAAAAATTAAAAATTCTAAAAATGAAATAAATGCGTTCTATGCACCCTCAAACATTCACTCTAAAAACAGAAGATTGTTGTTTTTCGCCAATATTTTTAGACAATTCGGGCTCTTTTAGTAACATTAACACTACCGCTGGAGCGTCTTTTATGCTCATTTCTTGTCTTTCAGGATTATTCTGGGTTTTTATTTTGTTTATTTGATGAAAATGAACAAAAATACACACCATGGAAACATTTTTGTTTGATTTGGGTCGAGTAAGATTTTCACCTAGAACCCAAAGGGGTGGGTATTGGCACTTTTCATGGAAAAATGTGAAAAATTAAAATTTCTAAAAATGAAATAAATGCCTTCTATACACCTCAAGCATTCACTCTAAAACAGAAGATTGTTGTTTTTTTCGCCCAAATTTTCAGAAATTTGGGCTCTTTTAGTAACATTAACACTAGCGCTGAAGCATCTTTTATTCCATTTCTTGTCTTTCAGGATTTATTCTGTGTTTTATTTTGTTTATTTGATGAAAATGAACAACAATACACACCATGGAAACATTTTGGTTTGATTTGTGTCGAGTGAGATTTTCACCTAGAACCCAAAGAGAGGGGTATTGGCACTTTTCATGGAAAAAATGTGAAAAATTAAAATTTCAAAAAGGAAATAAATGCCTTCTATACACCTCAAACATTCACTCTAAAACAGACGATTGTTGTTTTTCGACATATTTTCAGAAATTTGGGCTCTTTTAGTAACATTAACACTAGCGCTGAAGCATCCTTTATGCTCATTTCTTGTCTTTCAGGATTTATTCTGGGTTTTATTTTGTTTATTTGATGAAAATGAACAACAATACACACCATGGAAACATTTTTGTTTGATTTGGGTCGAGTGAGATTTTCACCTAGAACCCAAAGGGTGGGGTATTAGCACTTTTCATGGAAAAATGTGAAAAATTAAAATTTCTAAAAATGAAATAAATGCCTTCTATACACCTCAAACATTCACTCTAAAACAGAAGATTGTTGTTTTTCGCAATATTTTCAGAAATTTGGGCTCTTTTAGTAACATTAACACTAGCGCTGAAGCATCCTTTATGCTCATTTCTTGTCTTTCAGGATTTATTCTGGGTTTTATTTAGTTTATTTGATGAAAATGAAATACAATACACACCATGGAAACATTTTTGTTTGATTTGTGTCGAGTGAGATTTTCACCTAGAACTCAAAGGGAAAAATGGAAAAATGTGAAAAATTAAAATTTCTAAAAATGAAATAAATGCCTTGTATACACCTCAAACATTCACTCTTAAACAGAAGATTGTTGTTTTTCGACATATTTTCAGAAATTTGGGCTCTTTTAGTAACATTAACACTAGCGCTGAAGCATCTTTTATGCACATTTCTTGTCTTTCAGGATTTATTCTGGGTTTTATTTTGTTCATTTGATGAAAATGAACAACAATACACACCATGGAAGCATTTTTGTTTGATTTGTGCCGAGTGAGATTTTCACCTAGATCCCAAAGGGGGGGGTATTGGCACTTTTCATGGAAAAATGTGAAAAATTAAAATTTCTTAAAATGAAATAAATGCCTTCTATACACCTCAAACATTCACTCTTAAACAGAAGATTGTTGTTTTTCGCAATATTTTTAGAAATTTGGGCTCTTTTAGTAACCTTAACACTAGCGCTGAAGCATCTTTTATGCTCATTTCTTGTCTTTCAGGATTTATTCTGGGTTTTATTTTGTTTATTTGATGAAAATGAACAACAATACACACCATGGAAACATTTTTGTTTGATTTGTGTCGAGTGAGATTTTCACCTAGAACTCAAAGGGAAAAATGGAAAAATGTGAAAAATTAAAATTTCTAAAAATGAAATAAATGCCTTCTATACACCTCAAACATTCACTCTAAAACATAAGATTGTTGTTTTTCGACATATTTTTAGAAATTTGGGCTCTTTTAGTAACATTAACACTACCGCTGAGGCATCTTTTATGCTCATTTCTTGTCTTTCAGGATTTATTCTGGGTTTTATTTTGTTTATTTGATGAAAATGAACAACAATACACACCATGGAAGCATTTTTGTTTGATTTGTGTTGAGTGAGATTTTCACCTAGAACCCAAAGGGGGGGGTATTATACGGCACTTTTCATGGAAAAATGTGAAAAATTAAAATTTCTAAAAATGAAATAAATGCCTTCTATACACCTCAAACATTCACTCTAAAACAGAAGATTGTTGTTTTTCGCAATATTTTTAGAAATTCGGGCTCTTTTAGTAACATTAACACTACCGCTGGAGCGTCTTTTATGCTCATTTCTTGTCTTTCAGGATTTATTCTGGGTTTTATTTTGTTTATTTGATGAAAATGAACAAAAATACACACCATGGAAACATTTTTGTTTGATTTGGGTCGAGTAAGATTTTCACCTAGAACCCAAAGAGGTGGGTATTGGCACTTTTCATGGAAAAATGTGAAAAATTAAAATTTCTAAAAATGAAATAAATGCCTTCTATACACCTCAAGCATTCACTCTAAAACAGAAGATTGTTGTTTTTCGCAAAATTTTCAGAAATTTGGGCACTTTTAGTAACATTAACACTAGCGCTGAAGCATCTTTTATTCTCATTTCTTGTCTTTCAGGATTTATTCTGTGTTTTATTTTGTTTATTTGATGAAAATGAACAACAATACACACCATGGAAACATTTTGGTTTGATTTGTGTCGAGTGAGATTTTCACCTAGAACCCAAAGAGAGGGGTATTGGCACTTTTCATGGAAAAATGTGAAAAATTAAAATTTCTAAAAATGAAATAAATGCCTTCTATACACCTCAAACATTCACTCTAAAACAGAAGATTGTTGTTTTTCGACATATTTTTAGAAATTTGGGCTCTTTAGTAACATTAACACTACCGCTGAGGCATCTTTTATGCTCATTTCTTGTCTTTCAGGATTTATTCTGGGTTTTATTTTGTTTAATTTGATGAATAATGAACAACAATACACACCATGGAAACATTTTTGTTTGATTTGGGTCGAGTGAGATTTTCACCTAGAACCCAAAGGGTGGGGTATTGGCACTTTTCATGGAAAAATGTGAAAAATTAAAATTTCTAAAAATGAAATAAATGCCTTCTATACACCTCAAACATTCACTCTAAAACAGAAGATTGTTGTTTTTCGCAATATTTTCAGAAATTTGGGCTCTTTTAGTAACATGAACAACTAGCGCTGAAGCATCCTTTATGCTCATTTCTTGTCTTTCAGGATTTATTCTGGGTTTTATTTTGTTTATTTGATGAAAATGAAATACAATACACACCATGGAAACATTTTTGTTTGATTTGTGTCGAGTGAGATTTTCACCTAGAACTCAAAGGGAAAAATGGAAAAATGTGAAAAATTAAAATTTATTAAAAATGAAATAAATGCCTTGTATACACCTCAAACATTCACTCTAAAACAGAAGATTGTTGTTTTTTCGACATATTTTTAGAAATTTGGGCTCTCTTAGTAACATTAACACTAGCGCTGAAGCATCTTTTATGCACAATTTCTTGTCTTTCAGGATTTATTCTGGGTTTATTTTGTTCATTTGATGAAAAATGAACAACAATACACACCATGGAAGCATTTTTGTTTAGATTTGTGCCGAGTGAGATTTTCACCTAGAACCCAAAGGGGGGGGTATTGGCACTTTTCATGGAAAAATGTGAAAAATTAAAATTCCTAAAAATGAAATATAATGCCTTCTATACACCTCAAACATTCACTCTAAAACAGAAGATTGTTGTTTTTCGCAATATTTTTAGAAATTTGGGCTCTTTAAGTAACATTAACACTAGCGCTGAAGCATCTTTTATTCTCATTTCTTGTCTTTCAGGATTTATTCTGTGTTTTATTTTGTTTATTTGATGAAAATGAACAACAATACACACCATGGAAACATTTTGGTTTGATTTGTGTCGAGTGAGATTTTCACCTAGAACCCAAAGAGAGGGGTATTAGGCACTTTTCATGGAAAAATGTGAAAAATTAAAATTTCTAAGAAATGAAGATAAATGCCTTCTATACACCTCAAACATTCACTCTAGAAACAGAAGATTGTTGTTTTTCGACATATTTTTAGAAATTTGGGCTCTTTTAGTAACATTAACACTACCGCTGAGGCATCTTTTATGCTCATTTCTTGTCTTTCAGGATTTATTTTGGGTTTTATTTTGTTTATTTGATGAAAATGAACAACAATACACACCATGGAAGCATTTTTGTTTGATTTGTGTCGAGTGAGATTTTTCACCTAGAACCCAAAGGGGGGGGTATTGGCACTTTTCATGGAAAAATGTGAAAAATTAAAATTTCTAAAAATGAAATAAATGCCTTCTATACACCTCAAACATTCACTCTAAAACAGAAGATTGTTGTTTTTCGCATTAATTTCAGAAATTTGGGCTCTTTTAGTAACATTAACACTAGCGCTGAAGCATCTTTTATGCTCATTTCTTGTCTTTCAGGATTTATTCTGGGTTTTAATTTGTTTATTTGATGAAAATGAACAACAATACACACCATGGAAACATTTTTGTTTGATTTGTGTCGAGTGAGATTTTCACCTAGAACTCAAAGGGAAAAATGGAAAAATGTGAAAAATTAAATTTCTAAAAATGAAATAAATGCCTTGTATACACCTCAAACATTCACTCTAAAACCAGAAGATTGTTGTTTTTCGACATGTTTTCAGAAATTTGGGCTCTTTTAGTAACATTAACACTAGCGCTGAAGCATCTTTTATGCTCATTTCTTGTCTTTCAGGATTTATTCTGGGTTTTATTTTGTTCATTTGATGAAAATGAACAACAATACACACCATGGAAGCATTTTTGTTTGATTTGTGCCGAGTGAGATTTTCACCTAGAACCCAAAGGGGGGGGTATTGGCACTTTTCATGGAAAAATGTGAAAAATTAAAATTTTTAAAAATGAAATAAATGCCTTCTATACACCTCAAACATTCACTCTGAAACAGAAGATTGTTGTTTTTCGCAATATTTTAGAAATTTGGGCTCTTTTAGTAACCTTAACACTAGCGCTGAAGCATCTTTTATGCTCATTTCTTGTCTTTCAGGATTTATTCTGGGTTTTATTTTGTTTATTTGATGAAAATGAACAACAATACACACCATGGAAACATTTTTGTTTGATTTGTGTCGAGTGAGATTTTCACAGAACTCAAAGGGAAAAATGAAAAATGTGAAAAAATTAAAATTTCTAAAAATGAATAAATGATTTTCATACACCTCAAACATTCACTCTAAAACAGAAGATTGTTGTTTTTCGCAATATTTTTAGACATTTGGGCTCTTTTAGTAACATTAACACTAGCGCTGAAGCATCCTTTATGCTCATTTCTTGTCTTTCAGGATTATTCTGGGTTTTATTTTGTTTATTTGATGAAAATGAAATACAATACACACCATGGAAACATTTTTGTTTGATTTGTGTCGAGTGAGATTTTCACCTAGAACTCAAAGGGAAAAATGGAAAAATGTGAAAAATTAAAATTCTAAAAATGAAATAAATGCCTTGTATACACCTCAAACATTCACTCTAAAACAGAAGATTGTTGTTTTTCGACATATTTTTAGAAATTTGGGCTCTTTTAGTAACATTAACACTAGCGCTGAAGCATCTTTTATGCACATTTCTTGTCTTTCACGATTTATTCTGGGTTTTATTTTTGTTCATTTGATGAAAATGAACAACAATACACACCATGGAAGCATTTTTGTTTGATTTGTGCCGAGTGAGATTTTCACCTAGAACCCAAAGGGGGGGGTATTGGCACTTTTCATGAAAAATGTGAAAAATTAAAATTCCTAAAAATGAAATAAATGCCTTCATACACTCAAACATTCACTCTCTAAACAGAAGATTGTTGTTTTTCGCAATATTTTTAGACAATTTGGGCTCTTTTAGTAACCTTAACACTAGCGCTGAAGCATCTTTTATGCTCATTTCTTGCCTTTCAGGATTTATTCTGGGTTTTATTTTGTTTATTTGATGAAAATGAACAACAATACACACCATGGAAGCATTTTTGTTTGATTTGTGTCGAGTGAGATTTTCACCTAGAACCCAAAGGGGGGGGTATTATACGGCACTTTTCATGGAAAAATGTGAAAAATTAAAATTTCTAAAAATGAAATAAATGCCTTCTATACACCTCAAACATTCACTCTAAAACAGAAGATTGTTGTTTTTCGCAATATTTTTAGAAATTCGGGCTCTTTTAGTAACATTAACACTACCGCTGGAGCGTCTTTTATGCTCATTTCTTGTCTTTCAGGATTTATTCTGGGTTTTATTTTGTTTATTTGATGAAAATGAACAAAAATACACACCATGGAAACATTTTTGTTTGATTTGGGTCGAGTAAGATTTTCACCTAGAACCAAAGAGGTGGGTATTGGCACTTTTCATGGAAAAATGTGAAAAATTAAAATTTCTAAAAATGAAATAAATGCCTTCTATACACCTCAAGCATTCACTCTAAAACAGAAGATTGTTGTTTTTCGCAAAATTTTCAGAAATTTGGGCTCTTTTAGTAACATTAACACTAGCGCTGAAGCATCTTTTTATTCTCATTTCTTGTCTTTCAGGATTTATTCTGTGTTTTATTTTGTTTATTTGATGAAAATGAACAACAATACACACCATGGAAACATTTTGGTTTGATTTGTGTCGAGTGAGATTTTCACCTAGAACCCAAGAGAGGGGTATTGGCACTTTTCATGGAAAAAATGTGAAAAATTAAGATTAATCTCTAAAAATGAAATAAATGCCTTCTATACACCTCAAACATTCACTCTAAAACAGAAGATTGTTGTTTTTCGACATATTTTTAGAAATTTGGGCTCTTTTAGTAACATTAACACTACCGCTGAGGCATCTTTTATGCTCATTTCTTGTCTTTCAGGATTTATTCTGGGTTTTATTTTGTTTATTTGATGAAAATGAACAACAATACACACCATGGAAGCATTTTTGTTTGATTTGTGTCGAGTGAGATTTTCACCTAGAACCCAAAGGGGGGGGTATTGGCACTTTTCATGGAAAAATGGTGAAAAATTAAAATTTCTAAAAATGAAATAAATGCCTTCTATACACCTCAAACATTCACTCTAAAACAGAAGATTGTTGTTTTTCGCAATAAATTTCAGAATTTCGGGCTCTTTTAGTAACATTAACACTAGCGCTGAAGCATCTTTTATGCTCATTTCTTGTCTTTCAGGATTTATTCTGGGTTTTAATTTGTTTATTTGATGAAAATGAACAACAATACACACCATGGAAACATTTTTGTTTGATTTGTGTCGAGTGAGATTTTCACCTAGAACTCAAAGGGAAAAATGGAAAAATGTGAAAAATTAAAATTTCTAAAAATGAAATAAATGCCTTGTATACACCTCAAACATTCACTCTAAAACAGAAGATTGTTGTTTTTTCGCAATATTTTTAGAAAATTTGGGCTCTTTTAGTAACCTTAACACTAGCGCTGAAGCATCTTTTATGCTCATTTCTTGCCTTTCAGGATTTATTCTGGGTTTTATTTTGTTAATTTGATGAAAATGAACAACAATACACACCATGGAAGCATTTTGTTTGATTTGTGTCGAGTGAGATTTTCACCTAGAACCCAAAGGGGGGGGGTATTATACGGCACTTTTCATGGAAAAATGTGAAAAATTAAAATTTCTAAAAATGAAATAAATGCCTTCTATACACCTCAAACATTCACTCTAAAACAGAAGATTGTTGTTTTTCGCAATATTTTTAGAAATTCGGGCTCTTTTAGTAACATTAACACTACCGCTGGAGCGTCTTTTATGCTCATTGTCTTGTCTTTCAGGATTTATTCTGGTTTTATTTTGTTTATTTGATGAAAATGAACAAAAATACACACACATGGAAACATTTTTGTTTTGATTTTGGTCGAGTAAGATTTTCACCTAGAACCCAAAGAGGTGGGGTACTTGGCACTTTTCATGGAAAAATGTGAAAAATTAAAATTTCTAAAAATGAAATAAATGCCTTCTATACACCTCAAGCATTCACTCTAAAACAGAAGATTGTTGTTTTTCGCAAATTTTCAGAAATTTGGGCTCTTTTAGTAACATTAACACTAGCGCTGAAGCATCTTTTATTCTCATTTCTTGTCTTTCAGGATTTATTCTGTGTTTTATTTTGTTTATTTGATGAAAATGAACAACAATACACACCATGGAAACATTTTGGTTTGATTTGTGTGTCGAGTGAGATTTTCACCTAGAACCCAAAGAGAGGGGTATTGGCACTTTTCATGGAAAAATGTGAAAAATTAAAATTTCTAAAAATGAAAATAAATGCCTTCTATACACCTCAAACATTCACTCTAAAACAGAAGATTGTTGTTTTTCGACATATTTTTAGAAATTTGGGCTCTTTTAGTAACATTAACACTACCGCTGAGGCATCTTTTATGCTCATTTCTTGTCTTTCAGGATTTATTCTGGGTTTTATTTTGTTTATTTGATGAAAATGAACAACAATACACACCATGGAAGCATTTTTGTTTGATTTGTGTCGAGTGAGATTTTCACCTAGAACCCAAAGGGGGGGGTATTGGCACTTTTCATGGAAAAATGTGAAAAATTAAAATTTCTAAAAATGAAATAAATGCCTTCTATACACCTCAAACATTCACTCTAAAACAGAAGATTGTTGTTTTTCGCAATAATTTCAGAAATTTGGGCTCTTTTAGTAACATTAACACTAGCGCTGAAGCATCTTTTATGCTCATTTCTTGTCTTTCAGGATTTATTCTGGGTTTTAATTTGTTTATTTGATGAAAATGAACAACAATACACACCATGGAAACCATTTTGTTTGATTTGTGTCGAGTGAGATTTTCACCTAGAACTCAAAGGGAAAAATGGAAAAATGTGAAAAATTAAAATTTCTAAAAATGAAATAAATGCCTTGTATACACCTCAAACATTCACTCTAAAACAGAAGATTGTTGTTTTTCGACATGTTTTCAGAAATTTGGGCTCTTTTAGTAACATTAACCCTAGCGCTGGAAGCATCTTTTATGCTCATTTCTTGTCTTTCAGGATTTATTCTGGGTTTTATTTTGTTCACTTGATGAAAATGAACAACAATACACACCATGGAAGCATTTTTGTTTGATTTGTGCCGAGTGAGATTTTCACCTAGAACCAAAGGGGGGGGTATTGGCACTTTTCATGGAAAACATGTGAAAAAATTAAAATTTTTAAAAATGAAATAAATGCCTTCTATACACCTCAATACATTCACTCTAAAACAGAAGATTGTTGTTTTTCGCAATATTTTTAGAAATTTGGGCTCCTTCTAGTAACCTTAACACTAGCGCTGAAGCATCTTTTATGCTCATTTCTTGTCTTTCAGGATTTATTCTGGGTTTTATTTTGTTTATTTGATGAAAATGAACAACAATACACACCATGGAACATTTTTGTTTGATTTGTTCGAGTGAGATTTTCACCTAGAACTCAAAGGGAAAAATGGAAAATGTGAAAATTAAAATTCTAAAAATGAAATAAATGATTTCTATACACCTCAAACATTCACTCTAAAACAGAAGATTGTTGTTTTTCGCAATATTTTTAGACATTTGGCTCTTTTAGTAACATTAACACTACCGCTGAAGCATCTTTTATGCTCATTTCTTGTCTTTCAGGATTTATTCTGGATTTTATTTTGTTTATTTGATGAAAATGAACAACAATACACACCATGGAAACATTTTTGTTTGATTTGTGTCGAGTGAGATTTTCACCTAGAAACCCAAAGGGGGGGGTATTGGCACTTTTCATGTAAAAATGTGAAAATTAAAATTTCTAAAAATGAAATAAATGCCTTCTATACACCTCAAACATTCACTCTAAAAAGAAGATTGTTGTTTTTCGCAATATTTTTAGAAATTTGGGCTCTTTAGTAACATTAACACTAGCGCTGAAGCGTCTTTTATGCTCATTTCTTGTCATTCAGGTTTTATTCTGGGTTTTATTTTGTTTATTTGATTAAAATGAACAACAATACACACCATGGAAACATTTTTGTTTGATTTGTGTCTAGTGAGATTTTCACCTAGAACCCAAAGGGGGGGGTATTGGCACTTTTCATGGAATAATGTGAAAAATGAAAATTTCTAAAAATGAAATAATGCCTTCTATACACCGCAACATTCACTCTAAAACAGAAGATTGTTGTTTTTCGCAATATTTTTTAGAAATTTGGGCTCTTTAGTAACACTTACACTAGCGCTGAAGCATCTTTTATGCTCATTTCTTGTCTTTCAGGATTTATTCTTGGTTTTATTTTGTTTATTTGATGAAAATGAACACAATAAACACCATGGAAACAGTTTTCGTTTTGATTTGTGTCGAGTGAGATTTTCACCTAGAACCCAAAGGGGGGGTATTGGCACTTTTCATGGAAAAATGTGAAAGAATTAAAATTTCTAAAAATGAAATAAATGCCTTCTATACACCTCAAACATTCACTCTAAAACATAAGATTGTTGTTTTTCGCAATATTTTTAGAAATTTGGGCTCTTTTAGTCACCTTAAAACTAGCGCTGAAACATCTTTTATGCTCATTTCTTGTCTTTCAGGATTTATTCTGGGTTTTATTTTGTTATTTGATGAAAATGAACAACAATACACACCATGGAAACATTTTTGTTTGATTTGTGTCGAGTGAGATTTTCACCTAAGAACCCAAAGGGTGGGGTTATGGCACTTTTCCTGAAAAATGTGAAAATATTAAAATTTCTAAAAATGAAATAAATGCCTTCTATACACCTCAAACATCACTCTAAAACAGAAGATTGTTGTTTTTCGCAATATTTTTAGCAAATTTGGAGCTCTTTTAGTAACATTAACACTACCGACTGAAGCATCTTTTATGCTCATTTCTTGTCTTTCAGGATTTATTCTGGGTTTTATTTTGTTATTTGATGAAAATGAACAACAATACACACCATGGAAACATTTTTGTTTGATTTGGGTCGAGTGAGATTTTTCACCTAGAACCCCAAAAGGGGGGGTTTTGGCACTTTTCATGGAAAAAAGTGTGAAAAATTAAAATTTCTAAAAATGAAATAAATGCCTTCTATCACCTCAAACATTCACTCTAAACAGAAGATTGTTGTTTTTCGCAATATTTTCAGAAATTTGGGCTCTTTTAGTAACATTAACACTAGCGCTTGAAGCATCTTTTATGGTCATTTCTTGTCTTTCAGGATTTATTCTGGGTTTTATTTTGTTTATTTGATGAAAATGAACAACAATACCACACCATGGAAACATTTTTGTTTGTGATTTGTGTCGAGTGATTTTTTCACCTAGAACTCAAAGGGAAAAAATGGAAAAATGTGAAGAAATTAAAATTTCTAAAAATGAAATTAAATGCCTTCTATACACCTCAAACATTCACTCTAAAACAGAAGATTGTTGTTTTTCGACATATTTTTAGAAATTTGGGCTCTTTTAGTAACATTAACACTACCGCTGAGGC
>NW_027287541.1:0-51245 GCF_022747635.1 Hetaerina americana
TGAGTGGCAAGCATCTTTGGAAGACATGATGGTCCTAAAAAGGACCGAGATTGGACGCTGTCTGCTGTCCTAGGTGCGCCGGTGGCGAAGCAGTGATGGTTCACTTCTTTTTCTGGGCGGCGGAAGGTTTCTTGGCGGCGGGCTTGGCCTTGGTGGGCGTCTTCTTGGGCTTGGGGGTCTTGGGTTTGGTGGCCGCCTTTTTCGCCTTCGACGGGGACTTTGCCGCCTTGGCGGCGGGTTTCCCAGCCGCCGGCTTCTTCTTTGGCTTGTCCGCCGCCTTCTTCGCCTTCTTGGCTGGTGGCGCGGACTTGCTTCGCTCCTTGGGCGCGGACCTCTTGGTGCCACTGGACGCCTTCTCGGAGGACTTCTTGGCTCCGACCGCTTTCGGTTTCTTTACTCCCGTCTTCTTGACGACCTTTTTCGCCTTGGTCGTCCCGCTGGCTGCCGCGGGTGCGGCCTTCTTGCTGTGGCTCAGCTTGAAGGAACCTGAGGCGCCCTTTCCCTTGGTCTGGACGAGAGTTCCGGCGGTGACGGCCGCCTTGAGGTACTTCTTGATGAAAGGCGAGAGCCTCTCGGCGTCCACTTTGTAGCTGGCTGCGATGTACTTCTTGATGGCTTGAAGGGAAGAGCCACCGCGCTCCTTGAGGCCCTTGACTGCGTTGTTAACCATCTCGGAAGTGGGCGGGTGCGACGGCTTTGCGCGAGCCTTCTTGGCTGCTCCGCCCTTGCTGGCCTTCTTGGAAGCCGCGGAGGTTCCTGAAGAAGGCAGGGGTTTTACTGCGACGGTGCCCGAAGGCTGGGCTGCCGGTGGTGCGGCTGCCGCTGCTCCAGATGCTGCGTCTGCCATGTTATCGGCTGCTGCGTGATGATAGAAAGAGAAAATTACCAAGACATGGATTTCTTACGAAAGTCCACCTTGCTATCGTACCATTTCGGAGCAAAATACGATCTCTTCCTCTCGCCTCCGGTGCGCTTCTCGGATTGTTTGTACTCCACTCCTCCTCCGACTTTCGCGTTTCGGAGAGTGTCGGGGGCGCGTAACGAGGGCGCCTTGCGCCGCGGCGCCCGTCAGGGTTCCACCCTGTCGGCCGTGGCGGCGCCAGGCGTTTGGCGAGCCCAGTTCGTGTGCAGCGGGTCGTCAAAATACGGGTTGTCGTCCTGTCGAAGGCGTACCCGGGAATAAACGTTGCACACGTTTCTACCGGGGTCGATTCCTCGAGATCCGAGGTAACGTACGTTCGAGGCCATCCTTCACCTGGTATTGGACGCGCTCGCGACCCGGTGGGCCGCGCGCCGGCCGCGGAAAGCGGCCCCGAGAAGACGGTCCCTTCGGACGCCTTCCCCCTGACTCGGCGCCTGTCAAACCTTCCTCCTGTTCCTCCCCGGTGCCTGTCCCGTAAGCGGACGTTTATGCATTTTTCGACGACTCGGGGGCGTCGCGACGCACCCACCTCCCGCGCCCGTGGGAAAGGATTATCGAGTCGCAAATGGAGACGGAGTCACCCGTTAAGCGCACGCCTTACGACGCGTCCGCGTGGGCTTCGAAATGGTTGCATGGGGTGGCCGAAGGGGAAAAAGAAATGAACTGTACGCACGCGAATGGGACGTCAAAGTTCACGTACAACAAAGTCGAGGATGGCGCCGAATTATGCTTTAGCCCCGTGAGCGGGCGGGAAAAACAATGTAGTAGCCGAGGGCGCGCAGTGGCGACCCGGCCGTGACGAGTTTGCTCCGTCTCCAACGGCTTCGGACGTCGGTACCTCGTTGCGGGATGATGAATTTGTAGCAACCGGCATGTCTTCGGAAACGAAATGATACTTCATCACGGGAAAACTCTTATTGTCGTTGAAACGGCGCCACATCCACGTTTCCGCGGATGTCTACCCTAGTTTCCTTGCACGTCTTTCGAAGAGGAGAGTCGTCTGCCGTCGACTTGTTATCGCGTACATTTCTTTTATTAACCTTCCTTATCTGTGCGATGCGTTGGATGTGCTTTTCTCCACGGTGCCGTCAAGTTACGGAATACACCCCTACGACCTTAAAAAAAAATCCCTCCCACACACACGCTGTATGTCACGTTAAATGACCCTGTGTGATGGGATACCTCGGGGACGTAGTCAACGTGAAAGCGACTCCTTGAAAACCAGGCTCTCGTAAGCGTACGTAATTCGTGTCGGCAATTTCGCTCGGTACACATCCCCCGCCGTACGTCTTATTCACGGAAACGGCGAAAATAGGGCGCATCGCGGGATTGTATGCGCGATCATTACGATGGGAATCGCCATAAGCAAATAGGACAGATGCGTTTAACTCAATAATATCCACATCCCTTTCGTCGTAGTTGCGGAGCTATGACGGCTTGTATTCGTGTCACAATATTTTTCAGTTGCTTCCAACCTAATTTCACATCGTTTCCACTTGTTTCCAATCGACATAATGTGTGTCAAGCATATGGATCTTGTTTTTTACCTCCATGCCGTTGGAATAATATCTTTCATTAGAGCAATGGTCGACTTTTCCTTGTAACTTTCGAGGGTCGGGATAGTGATTGACGGATAAGGTAGAGTGAATAGCCCTTACCTGGAAAACATTCCTGTGAATAAATAAAAAAAACGTGGGAAAAAGCCGTCGGGGCGTGATGCGGCGTTCAATAGTGATGACAGATTATACTATCTGGCGTAGGAAAGACTTGAACACGATTTTTCCTGGGATCGTAATCAGGGATCCAGGCTGGTTTCCAGTGCTTGCGGGGTTGGGGGGACTAGGGGCGGCATTAACAGCCGGAACCGTTCATTCCTCTACGACCTCTCTTTCGTGGAACTCTATCACCGTCGACAGTTCACGGAACATCATTTCTCGGTTCTGTCTCGAAGAAGCCCCTGTGTTAATTCAATTACTCAGTATCTACTTCGTTCTGCATTACTTAATCAATACATGTGGACCCATCAAATATTTCATCCCCGTTCATTGTTGATTCCTTGAGGTTCTTAGCGATGCGGAAGCAACTTTATCGTCACGAGTAATAAAAGAACGATGATTAACAATTTTAAGCTGTCTGGTACCTAGCACATCACCATAAAAGATACGAAATAAGCATTCCAGTGAACAGGAAAACAAATTGTCGTCTTTTCCCCGGCCAATCTGGGATCATTGCAATGTGAAGCGAAAGTCAATCAGGAGTTAAGAGGATTCAATCCACTCACGATGAAGTAGACGACTGAAGGTTGCGTAGGTCTATGTGCACGTTCGTGTGTGTTAGTTTCTAGTGTTCATATGTAAATGACAGTTGTGTCAATGGGGGAACGTTATTCGAAAGTAACACTAGTTGACTCGAATTTAATCATTCTTATTACCAGTAGTTGCATTGCAAAATTTGACATTATCACGGCAGGAGGTAGGTGATGACTGTCATAAATGTTCGCTAATGGAGGACGTTTGTCATCCATTCCGAGATTTTGAAAAAAAAACTGTCTCCGTTTACATATCGCTGCGTACCCGAGATATTTTACTAATTTGGTACTCTGTGTGGATGAATTTATTAACAGATGTCATAAGGGTGATTTCAACTACACAAATTTGACAAAGTTCAATGTTAAGTATTAACGCCTCGCTGTGACTGGTATGACATTACATGATATCCCGGTGATTAAGCATCACCACAACTGCTAAGGTAATTAATCGTCATGGTGTATATCATGAGTCTTAAAATCACACGATCGTTATGAAATTTACACCGCTTCACGGCTCGTCGGCATTTTCTCCCGTCCGTAGTTAAGTTGTATGTTACTAAGTTGCCTAGGCAAGGACGTTATTCCATTCCATTCCCGGCCACTGTTACTAGGTGAATCTGATTAAATATCGCTTCACGAATCACTATTGTCCTCAAAGCCGAGCGTCCTTCGGTTAACGCCACTGCGGGAAATCGGTTGTCGAATACGGTGAAGTGACGATCTCGTGTACCTAGTGTCAAAATGCGGCCGGGGTGGATTCTTCAATGGGGCTAATGCGGTAAAGATTTTCACCAAATTTGCAGAAAGTAGAAATGCTAAAAGGACGGACAGGTAGGCACATGCGGCAACCTTTTTCGTCAGAAATGCACTCGGAAAGAAAGCACTTGTAGGAAGAGTCGCCTTAATGAAAACGTTATGCAATCATCTCATAAATGATTATACCGGCCGCTAATTTTAAAGATTTTTCTTTCACGTCAAACTTCGACCTCTTTTCCCTAGATTTCATTTCCCTAATCCCGCAAAGAAATAAACAACATTAACGTATGTCCTTCCATCCCTTGTGTATCAACGTAATAAAATTAGCGGGTAAGTTGGGACTGGGACCATTTAACTTTTGCCTAGAGAAACATTTTCTGTTCTGTGGCGTGACAAGACAAGTAAAGATTTCTGGAAAGGTTAATTTCGTTCAAAAGAAGGGGAATGAGCCGTCTCGCACCGGAAAAACCTTCGTGTCCCGCGGAAGGGACCCCGGTTCAAAACTATAACAAGAATCGGTCATTTGGAGGCATGGTGATCAAAGAACTGGTCTACTTGTCACGTCTGTCTCGATGCATTTGTAATCAATTGCTGATAAATCGTTGCAGTATCGCAAAAAAAAAATTGCGGAAAAGGATGAAAAATCACTCAATCGACTTTAAAATACTTGGGGGATTCGTTCAGAGGAGGTTTATCAACATTGTTTCAGCGAGATGCCGATTTCCCAAGAAGGAAACCCGATGCCCATTACATAAATTGTTATTTGTGCGAATGATGCTGATTCCATATGCTGTTAACGACGATGCATTCCGTAGAAATAGTTTCTGGGAATTGATTGATTGGATAGAATTAGCACAATGGAAAATCCACGGAAGCGCTCACTGCCCGCCATTTTGTTTATTGCGACGCCTGCTCGTCACGACTTGGTGAATGTACAAGGAACGCTGTTGCCCAGCTGCGTTCTATGCTTGCGAGGTTTCCACAGAAATTTCTTCCTCGTGCGGAATGCCACGTGGGTCATTGCGACAGCCCTTTTCTGGTTAACGTAGAAACTTGGGGCGAGGACGGGTCGCATTACCTGCCTGCCTCCTCGCGTTGAACCCCCGAGGAGTTTTACGACGTAGCGGATGGGACGGGAGGTTAAGCGGAATTAGCCTTCGCGGAAAAACGGCCGCGTGGGAAGGGCATGTGGGAACCTGTCATTTACTGCCCCTGGAAGTGAAGCAGGAGCAACGTGACCACAAGCGTACCAGTTTCGGAGGGAGACGGACGCCGTGAATCCATATTATTTTTGACGGAGGGAGACATGTAAGTCAAGGCTTACGTCTGAGAAACGAGCATAGCAGGTCAGTGGTTTGAAAAGTACTGGGTGAAAGGGAAGTAATCATGGGAATATAATATTTTTTCCTTAATATCTCGACGGTCATTTTCATCAAATGCAGACGCATAGCAGTAGAAAATATAATTGAATAGGAGGTAAGAAATTCGTCCATCTTTTATTGTCATAAGTTTCTCCTTTACATTTACTCTATTTTTTCGTGAACCGCGCGCGTGCACACCAGGTAAGTAGTTGGTGAATCGGAGGAAAGCGTGGGACTCTAATTTTCCAGGTTTTTACGTTTATTTATGTACGTCCTTTGCGGCCGAGTATTGACGATTGCCCATCGCAGTCGGGTATTTGAAAACTGAAGATTATTTCATGGCCCTTAGAAGGGCCGTTAGGATGCATCAAAGCAATCCCGTCGAGGAATTTACTTTGAGCTGGTGTACTTGGTGACGGCCTTGGTCCCCTCGGAGACGGCGTGCTTGGCCAGCTCACCGGGAAGCAAGAGCCTGACGGCGGTCTGCACCTCCCGGCTGGTGATGGTGGAGCGCTTGTTGTAGTGAGCCAGGCGAGAAGCTTCGGCGGCGATTCTCTCGAAAATATCGTTGACGAAGCTGTTCATGATGCTCATGGCCTTGCTGGAGATTCCGGTGTCGGGGTGCACCTGCTTCAGCACTTTGTAGATGTAGATTGCGTAGCTCTCCTTCCTCCTGCGCTTCTTCTTCTTGTCTCCCTTGGAGATGTTCTTCTGGGCCTTGCCCGCTTTCTTCGCAGCCTTTCCGCTCGTCTTGGGTGGCATGGTGATCACGTTCGGCGAACGGGGTCGATTTCAGTATTTTCGCCGATCATCAGTCGCCTGCTTATGTACCCCTGGTCCGTTCCGTGAGCCGAATCTCCTCGACGACCAATCACGTAAAAGCATGATGTGGCGTCGCTAGGACGGCGGCAGCCTATATAAATGCGCCCAGGAGTCTGACAGCGATTAGACAGCACTACCAGATAAAGAAGCATTCAGCCATGTCCGGACGAGGAAAGGGAGGAAAAGTGAAGGGGAAGTCCAAGTCCCGCTCCAGCAGGGCCGGTCTTCAGTTTCCGGTCGGTCGTATCCACCGTCTGCTCCGCAAGGGGAACTATGCCGAGCGTGTTGGTGCCGGTGCCCCAGTCTACTTGGCCGCCGTCATGGAGTACCTGGCCGCGGAAGTCCTCGAGTTGGCCGGTAACGCTGCCAGGGACAACAAGAAGACGAGAATCATCCCTCGTCACTTGCAGTTGGCCATCCGCAACGACGAGGAGTTGAATAAGCTCCTGTCGGGCGTTACCATCGCTCAGGGAGGTGTCCTTCCGAACATCCAGGCGGTGCTCCTGCCCAAGAAGACTGAGAAGAAGGCATAAGCATCACGCTGTGCGCATAAAAGGTCCTTTTCAGGACCAGAACATACTAGAGAGATGTACGCGATAAATGTCATGTGAAAAAAATAATAATAACAATAAACGTAATAAGCATAGCGAATGAAACGTGGAGCTATAATTGGGCTAAGGTAAACGATGGGAAATAAAGCGTATAAAAAGTGAAAGCGTTTGTGCTGAAATGCAACGAAGAATGATTGAAGGTGACACTGCTTCGTTTACAATGTATTTCATAGTCTGTCATAAAATTTCACCTGCAATCTGCCGCTTAACTACGTTATTTCTTGTTAACATGTATGGTTGCAACGGCGCGATACACATTGTCGCCAGTCCGTTGCCACGTGCTTATTCATGTACGGTTGCAACGGCGCGATATACATTGTTGCCACGTGCTTATTCATGTACGGTTGCAACGGCGCGAAGTACATTGTTGCCCCGTGCTTATTCCTGTACGGTTGCAACGGCGCGATATACATTGTCGCCAGTCCGTTGCCACGTGCTTATTCCGATTCGCTGACAATGTCTTTAACGTCGGTAAAGGCTCATACAATTTCAACTCTATTATCACCGCCATTTTTTTTTTGCGTTCGAACAGGTCTTACTTTACTATTTATCGCCGTCACACACGCTATGGCGAATAGGGAATAATTTTTCGTTCCGTTATGGCAAAGGATTGGCTCCATCTCTGAACATTGTATTGGTCCTTAGAAGGACCTTTTTTATCGACGTACGCCGGGTGTCGGATGGCGATCCCGTCGCGTCGTGTCTAACCGCCAAACCCGTAGAGAGTGCGGCCCTGTCGCTTGAGTGCGTACACGACGTCCATGGCTGTGACGGTCTTCCTCTTGGCGTGTTCGGTGTAGGTGACGGCGTCGCGAATAACGTTCTCAAGGAACACCTTGAGCACACCGCGCGTCTCCTCGTAGATGAGTCCGGAGATACGCTTCACTCCACCTCGGCGGGCGAGACGGCGGATGGCCGGCTTGGTGATGCCCTGGATGTTATCGCGGAGAACTTTGCGATGACGTTTGGCTCCTCCCTTTCCCAGGCCTTTTCCTCCCTTGCCGCGTCCAGTCATCTCTGTAGTCTGCTCGTAGTAAGGGCTGCTGTCTGATGACCTGAAATGCACCTTCGCCGGTATTTATAAACGTCGCCGCCGCGGCGATGACGTACCCGACCTCTCCACCAATCAGCGTCGCCCGTACTATCTGGCGCCATTCTCGGAAGTGCTTAAAAGACGGCGTTGACCCGGCTTTTTACAGATCGCAGAAATGGCACGTACGAAGCAGACAGCCCGCAAGTCCACCGGAGGAAAGGCCCCGAGGAAGCAGCTGGCCACCAAGGCCGCTCGCAAGAGCGCGCCGGCGACGGGAGGCGTCAAGAAGCCCCACAGGTACCGCCCCGGTACCGTGGCCCTTCGTGAGATCAGGAGATACCAGAAGAGCACGGAGCTCCTCATCCGCAAGCTGCCCTTCCAGCGCCTGGTGCGTGAGATCGCCCAGGACTTCAAGACCGATCTTCGGTTCCAGAGCTCCGCCGTCATGGCTCTCCAGGAGGCCAGCGAGGCTTACCTAGTGGGTCTCTTTGAGGACACCAACCTCTGCGCCATCCACGCTAAGCGTGTGACCATCATGCCCAAGGACATCCAGCTGGCCCGCCGTATCCGCGGAGAGCGAGCTTAGAAAGCTACTTTCGGCCGAAAAACAAAGGTCCTTTTCAGGACCAGTACATACTTAAAAGTTTGAATTTAGCACGATCGCACAATAATTAACGACGATGTAAATCCATTGGAATGATGGACGACATGAAATTTCCTTTGCGCATGGCAAGTGCGTTTGCACGGCTACGCATGAAATGAGATGAAATAAAAGTTCGTGCGATGCTTACCTGACGCGCTTAACGAAAAGAAAACAATACTCCGTGACGTGTTGTTCATTTTACACGTTCTATGAATGTTATTCTTAATTTTTTTTTTCGTCCGTCCATGTCGCATCATCAATTTTAAATAGGACCGTTGTTTTTGCATGGCATTAATCATGATAAATGTTAACTTTGGGCGTGCTCAGTGGCGTGGGCATTGAGTGGCAAGCATCTTTGGAAGACATGATGGTCCTAAAAAGGACCGAGATTGGACGCTGTCTGCTGTCCTAGGTGCGCCGGTGGCGAAGCAGTGATGGTTCACTTCTTTTTCTGGGCGGCGGAAGGTTTCTTGGCGGCGGGCTTGGCCTTGGTGGGCGTCTTCTTGGGCTTGGGGGTCTTGGGTTTGGTGGCCGCCTTTTTCGCCTTCGACGGGGACTTTGCCGCCTTGGCGGCGGGTTTCCCAGCCGCCGGCTTCTTCTTTGGCTTGTCCGCCGCCTTCTTCGCCTTCTTGGCTGGTGGCGCGGACTTGCTTCGCTCCTTGGGCGCGGACCTCTTGGTGCCACTGGACGCCTTCTCGGAGGACTTCTTGGCTCCGACCGCTTTCGGTTTCTTTACTCCCGTCTTCTTGACGACCTTTTTCGCCTTGGTCGTCCCGCTGGCTGCCGCGGGTGCGGCCTTCTTGCTGTGGCTCAGCTTGAAGGAACCTGAGGCGCCCTTTCCCTTGGTCTGGACGAGAGTTCCGGCGGTGACGGCCGCCTTGAGGTACTTCTTGATGAAAGGCGAGAGCCTCTCGGCGTCCACTTTGTAGCTGGCTGCGATGTACTTCTTGATGGCTTGAAGGGAAGAGCCACCGCGCTCCTTGAGGCCCTTGACTGCGTTGTTAACCATCTCGGAAGTGGGCGGGTGCGACGGCTTTGCGCGAGCCTTCTTGGCTGCTCCGCCCTTGCTGGCCTTCTTGGAAGCCGCGGAGGTTCCTGAAGAAGGCAGGGGTTTTACTGCGACGGTGCCCGAAGGCTGGGCTGCCGGTGGTGCGGCTGCCGCTGCTCCAGATGCTGCGTCTGCCATGTTATCGGCTGCTGCGTGATGATAGAAAGAGAAAATTACCAAGACATGGATTTCTTACGAAAGTCCACCTTGCTATCGTACCATTTCGGAGCAAAATACGATCTCTTCCTCTCGCCTCCGGTGCGCTTCTCGGATTGTTTGTACTCCACTCCTCCTCCGACTTTCGCGTTTCGGAGAGTGTCGGGGGCGCGTAACGAGGGCGCCTTGCGCCGCGGCGCCCGTCAGGGTTCCACCCTGTCGGCCGTGGCGGCGCCAGGCGTTTGGCGAGCCCAGTTCGTGTGCAGCGGGTCGTCAAAATACGGGTTGTCGTCCTGTCGAAGGCGTACCCGGGAATAAACGTTGCACACGTTTCTACCGGGGTCGATTCCTCGAGATCCGAGGTAACGTACGTTCGAGGCCATCCTTCACCTGGTATTGGACGCGCTCGCGACCCGGTGGGCCGCGCGCCGGCCGCGGAAAGCGGCCCCGAGAAGACGGTCCCTTCGGACGCCTTCCCCCTGACTCGGCGCCTGTCAAACCTTCCTCCTGTTCCTCCCCGGTGCCTGTCCCGTAAGCGGACGTTTATGCATTTTTCGACGACTCGGGGGCGTCGCGACGCACCCACCTCCCGCGCCCGTGGGAAAGGATTATCGAGTCGCAAATGGAGACGGAGTCACCCGTTAAGCGCACGCCTTACGACGCGTCCGCGTGGGCTTCGAAATGGTTGCATGGGGTGGCCGAAGGGGAAAAAGAAATGAACTGTACGCACGCGAATGGGACGTCAAAGTTCACGTACAACAAAGTCGAGGATGGCGCCGAATTATGCTTTAGCCCCGTGAGCGGGCGGGAAAAACAATGTAGTAGCCGAGGGCGCGCAGTGGCGACCCGGCCGTGACGAGTTTGCTCCGTCTCCAACGGCTTCGGACGTCGGTACCTCGTTGCGGGATGATGAATTTGTAGCAACCGGCATGTCTTCGGAAACGAAATGATACTTCATCACGGGAAAACTCTTATTGTCGTTGAAACGGCGCCACATCCACGTTTCCGCGGATGTCTACCCTAGTTTCCTTGCACGTCTTTCGAAGAGGAGAGTCGTCTGCCGTCGACTTGTTATCGCGTACATTTCTTTTATTAACCTTCCTTATCTGTGCGATGCGTTGGATGTGCTTTTCTCCACGGTGCCGTCAAGTTACGGAATACACCCCTACGACCTTAAAAAAAAATCCCTCCCACACACACGCTGTATGTCACGTTAAATGACCCTGTGTGATGGGATACCTCGGGGACGTAGTCAACGTGAAAGCGACTCCTTGAAAACCAGGCTCTCGTAAGCGTACGTAATTCGTGTCGGCAATTTCGCTCGGTACACATCCCCCGCCGTACGTCTTATTCACGGAAACGGCGAAAATAGGGCGCATCGCGGGATTGTATGCGCGATCATTACGATGGGAATCGCCATAAGCAAATAGGACAGATGCGTTTAACTCAATAATATCCACATCCCTTTCGTCGTAGTTGCGGAGCTATGACGGCTTGTATTCGTGTCACAATATTTTTCAGTTGCTTCCAACCTAATTTCACATCGTTTCCACTTGTTTCCAATCGACATAATGTGTGTCAAGCATATGGATCTTGTTTTTTACCTCCATGCCGTTGGAATAATATCTTTCATTAGAGCAATGGTCGACTTTTCCTTGTAACTTTCGAGGGTCGGGATAGTGATTGACGGATAAGGTAGAGTGAATAGCCCTTACCTGGAAAACATTCCTGTGAATAAATAAAAAAAACGTGGGAAAAAGCCGTCGGGGCGTGATGCGGCGTTCAATAGTGATGACAGATTATACTATCTGGCGTAGGAAAGACTTGAACACGATTTTTCCTGGGATCGTAATCAGGGATCCAGGCTGGTTTCCAGTGCTTGCGGGGTTGGGGGGACTAGGGGCGGCATTAACAGCCGGAACCGTTCATTCCTCTACGACCTCTCTTTCGTGGAACTCTATCACCGTCGACAGTTCACGGAACATCATTTCTCGGTTCTGTCTCGAAGAAGCCCCTGTGTTAATTCAATTACTCAGTATCTACTTCGTTCTGCATTACTTAATCAATACATGTGGACCCATCAAATATTTCATCCCCGTTCATTGTTGATTCCTTGAGGTTCTTAGCGATGCGGAAGCAACTTTATCGTCACGAGTAATAAAAGAACGATGATTAACAATTTTAAGCTGTCTGGTACCTAGCACATCACCATAAAAGATACGAAATAAGCATTCCAGTGAACAGGAAAACAAATTGTCGTCTTTTCCCCGGCCAATCTGGGATCATTGCAATGTGAAGCGAAAGTCAATCAGGAGTTAAGAGGATTCAATCCACTCACGATGAAGTAGACGACTGAAGGTTGCGTAGGTCTATGTGCACGTTCGTGTGTGTTAGTTTCTAGTGTTCATATGTAAATGACAGTTGTGTCAATGGGGGAACGTTATTCGAAAGTAACACTAGTTGACTCGAATTTAATCATTCTTATTACCAGTAGTTGCATTGCAAAATTTGACATTATCACGGCAGGAGGTAGGTGATGACTGTCATAAATGTTCGCTAATGGAGGACGTTTGTCATCCATTCCGAGATTTTGAAAAAAAAACTGTCTCCGTTTACATATCGCTGCGTACCCGAGATATTTTACTAATTTGGTACTCTGTGTGGATGAATTTATTAACAGATGTCATAAGGGTGATTTCAACTACACAAATTTGACAAAGTTCAATGTTAAGTATTAACGCCTCGCTGTGACTGGTATGACATTACATGATATCCCGGTGATTAAGCATCACCACAACTGCTAAGGTAATTAATCGTCATGGTGTATATCATGAGTCTTAAAATCACACGATCGTTATGAAATTTACACCGCTTCACGGCTCGTCGGCATTTTCTCCCGTCCGTAGTTAAGTTGTATGTTACTAAGTTGCCTAGGCAAGGACGTTATTCCATTCCATTCCCGGCCACTGTTACTAGGTGAATCTGATTAAATATCGCTTCACGAATCACTATTGTCCTCAAAGCCGAGCGTCCTTCGGTTAACGCCACTGCGGGAAATCGGTTGTCGAATACGGTGAAGTGACGATCTCGTGTACCTAGTGTCAAAATGCGGCCGGGGTGGATTCTTCAATGGGGCTAATGCGGTAAAGATTTTCACCAAATTTGCAGAAAGTAGAAATGCTAAAAGGACGGACAGGTAGGCACATGCGGCAACCTTTTTCGTCAGAAATGCACTCGGAAAGAAAGCACTTGTAGGAAGAGTCGCCTTAATGAAAACGTTATGCAATCATCTCATAAATGATTATACCGGCCGCTAATTTTAAAGATTTTTCTTTCACGTCAAACTTCGACCTCTTTTCCCTAGATTTCATTTCCCTAATCCCGCAAAGAAATAAACAACATTAACGTATGTCCTTCCATCCCTTGTGTATCAACGTAATAAAATTAGCGGGTAAGTTGGGACTGGGACCATTTAACTTTTGCCTAGAGAAACATTTTCTGTTCTGTGGCGTGACAAGACAAGTAAAGATTTCTGGAAAGGTTAATTTCGTTCAAAAGAAGGGGAATGAGCCGTCTCGCACCGGAAAAACCTTCGTGTCCCGCGGAAGGGACCCCGGTTCAAAACTATAACAAGAATCGGTCATTTGGAGGCATGGTGATCAAAGAACTGGTCTACTTGTCACGTCTGTCTCGATGCATTTGTAATCAATTGCTGATAAATCGTTGCAGTATCGCAAAAAAAAAATTGCGGAAAAGGATGAAAAATCACTCAATCGACTTTAAAATACTTGGGGGATTCGTTCAGAGGAGGTTTATCAACATTGTTTCAGCGAGATGCCGATTTCCCAAGAAGGAAACCCGATGCCCATTACATAAATTGTTATTTGTGCGAATGATGCTGATTCCATATGCTGTTAACGACGATGCATTCCGTAGAAATAGTTTCTGGGAATTGATTGATTGGATAGAATTAGCACAATGGAAAATCCACGGAAGCGCTCACTGCCCGCCATTTTGTTTATTGCGACGCCTGCTCGTCACGACTTGGTGAATGTACAAGGAACGCTGTTGCCCAGCTGCGTTCTATGCTTGCGAGGTTTCCACAGAAATTTCTTCCTCGTGCGGAATGCCACGTGGGTCATTGCGACAGCCCTTTTCTGGTTAACGTAGAAACTTGGGGCGAGGACGGGTCGCATTACCTGCCTGCCTCCTCGCGTTGAACCCCCGAGGAGTTTTACGACGTAGCGGATGGGACGGGAGGTTAAGCGGAATTAGCCTTCGCGGAAAAACGGCCGCGTGGGAAGGGCATGTGGGAACCTGTCATTTACTGCCCCTGGAAGTGAAGCAGGAGCAACGTGACCACAAGCGTACCAGTTTCGGAGGGAGACGGACGCCGTGAATCCATATTATTTTTGACGGAGGGAGACATGTAAGTCAAGGCTTACGTCTGAGAAACGAGCATAGCAGGTCAGTGGTTTGAAAAGTACTGGGTGAAAGGGAAGTAATCATGGGAATATAATATTTTTTCCTTAATATCTCGACGGTCATTTTCATCAAATGCAGACGCATAGCAGTAGAAAATATAATTGAATAGGAGGTAAGAAATTCGTCCATCTTTTATTGTCATAAGTTTCTCCTTTACATTTACTCTATTTTTTCGTGAACCGCGCGCGTGCACACCAGGTAAGTAGTTGGTGAATCGGAGGAAAGCGTGGGACTCTAATTTTCCAGGTTTTTACGTTTATTTATGTACGTCCTTTGCGGCCGAGTATTGACGATTGCCCATCGCAGTCGGGTATTTGAAAACTGAAGATTATTTCATGGCCCTTAGAAGGGCCGTTAGGATGCATCAAAGCAATCCCGTCGAGGAATTTACTTTGAGCTGGTGTACTTGGTGACGGCCTTGGTCCCCTCGGAGACGGCGTGCTTGGCCAGCTCACCGGGAAGCAAGAGCCTGACGGCGGTCTGCACCTCCCGGCTGGTGATGGTGGAGCGCTTGTTGTAGTGAGCCAGGCGAGAAGCTTCGGCGGCGATTCTCTCGAAAATATCGTTGACGAAGCTGTTCATGATGCTCATGGCCTTGCTGGAGATTCCGGTGTCGGGGTGCACCTGCTTCAGCACTTTGTAGATGTAGATTGCGTAGCTCTCCTTCCTCCTGCGCTTCTTCTTCTTGTCTCCCTTGGAGATGTTCTTCTGGGCCTTGCCCGCTTTCTTCGCAGCCTTTCCGCTCGTCTTGGGTGGCATGGTGATCACGTTCGGCGAACGGGGTCGATTTCAGTATTTTCGCCGATCATCAGTCGCCTGCTTATGTACCCCTGGTCCGTTCCGTGAGCCGAATCTCCTCGACGACCAATCACGTAAAAGCATGATGTGGCGTCGCTAGGACGGCGGCAGCCTATATAAATGCGCCCAGGAGTCTGACAGCGATTGATTCTTTGCTCAACCTTCGTTGAGGACGGACGTGTTTTTCTTCCGTCTGTGCGCCCTTTTCTTTTGAAAAATCTCGTGCCGCCTTTGTGTTTTCTTAGTGCCGCCGTGCGGACCCTTTGTGCCCGCCGGAGCCGCCGCTCGCCCGACCGCCCAGGCAGGCCGGTCGCGTGCC
This sequence comes from Hetaerina americana, assembly GCF_022747635.1. Classification (NCBI taxonomy): domain Eukaryota; kingdom Metazoa; phylum Arthropoda; class Insecta; order Odonata; family Calopterygidae; genus Hetaerina; species Hetaerina americana. Next base: position 15,263 of record NW_027287541.1, read on the forward strand.
ACCCCCTCCCCCTGCAGCGCTCCCAGACTGCGCGTCGCCAGCTCGTGCAGGCCCCGCCGCCGCTCGGCCGTGGCCTTTCACTTTCCCCTCCCCTCCTTCCCCTCCTGCCCCGCTCAGCGGGCTTGTCATCGTTGGCGTCTATGTCCCGCTATGAATGTGCGCCCTTCACTGTATAATTAATTGATTATGCGTGTAAAAATTTCATCAAAAAAACACGTTGAAGGCCCGCTATTCCATCCCCGTGGTTGTCGGGACGCCAACATTAACCTCGGGACGCAATCCCTGCGTCGCCGGGCTATACTGCAATACCTTCCGTCTTCCGAGGATGCAATCTCGGAATCGTGTTTAACTCCGTCCGTCTCCTCTTCCGCGATGGCTGCATCTCCCGCGGAATCAGCTGTGGCAGCCGCGAGAGCTGCTCTTGCCGTTCTCTCAGTGAACGAGAGAGATGAGCTGCTCGCCGATCTCCGCACCTCGACGCCGACTCCTGCCGTTCGCCCGTCCAACGCCGCCTCCTCTGCTGCTCCTTCTGGTGCCGCAGACATCCGACTGACTTCTAGCACGCTCCCTGACACCACTCCTGCGCCTGTGCCAATGGACGTCGCGGTAGGAGCGGATCAGGATTCTCCGGTGAGTGACTCTTCCCTTACCGGTCAATATTCCGATATCTTGTCTTCGAAAAATGGCTATGTTTTTGAAAATGGTATTCCCCCCACCGCTGAAGACGGTTTTATCCTGGTTGCTAATAAGCGTCGTCGCTCCATGGCATCGGGCGCGATTACCGCTGCTCCGCCGTCTTCAACGGCGGTTCAGAACCGTTTCACGCTTCTGAGTGAACCGGTCACCTCTCCCCCCGCTAGCGTCCCGGCCGCCTCACGACCGGTTCAGCAGCCGCCCTCTGAAGCGACTCAGTCGCTTCCTACGCGCGCCGGTAGGATTCCTCCTTTTCGGCTTGCAGACATCTCGCAATGGGCTGAGCTACATGCTCGCATGCAGCGAGCTTGCTCAATTCCGCCCATTTCCCACTGCACAGGCAGGTCCACGGCTGTTGTAAAGTGCAGCAATATCACAGACTACAATTCAGTGAACGGAATCTTAAAAGAACTGAACATTCCGTTCGTCACTTACCAGCTCCCCGAGAACAAACGTAAGGAATTCGCTCTGCGAGGCGTCGCCCCATCAGTTTCGGATGATACTATTCTTGAACAACTTCATTCGCTGGGTTTTCAGGTGCATTCAGTACGGCGCATTTACTCTACTCGTCCTTCAGACGAGGAGCGTAAATTAAAACTCAAGGCGGTCCCGAGTTACCCGACAAACGTGTGCCACATCTCTTGTGCAAGCGATATCGATACTGTGGCTTTTCAAAGCATTCACGCGCTCGCGGGACTCCGAGTCCAAATAACTCCATTTCGCAAGTCGGGTGATCCGGTGCAGTGCCATCGCTGTCAGCGCATCGGCCACACAAAAAACCACTGCCACCTAAACCCGAATTGCGTTCGCTGCGGAGGCGCCCACTTGAGCTCCGCATGCGAAAAATCAAAGGAATCCCCCGCTACGTGTTTTCTCTGTCTTAAAGATCACCCAGCGAATTACCGGGGCTGTGAAATTCACCGTGAGGCGAAGAAAAAGAGCTTTGAACGACGCGCGGCCTCGGGCCGGGCGATTCCCGCCGGAATTCCTCCCCCCCTCTCCCGCTCCTTCGCCTCAGCTGTGGACTCGTCCTCGGCCTTCCCCGCCCTCCCCTCCAAGTCCCTTTCTCGACCGCATGGTCTTCCCTACCCTAGTGACTCCGCTACCCCTCCTCCTCCTCCGGCTTCCGCCCCAGCTCCCCCGCCCCCTTCATCTAACGCGAACCCAGATGGCCCGGAACTTCTGCGCTGGTTTCGTTCCATCATGTCGGGTATTCAAAACGCTCCCACAATGCAGGAGAAAAAAATGTATATATTAGAACAGCTACTCTGTATGCACACATAATATGCACACGGGGATCTTAAGCACAAATTTAAAAATACTATCTTGGAACTGTAACGGCTTACACCACAAAAAACACGAACTTTTACACTACGCTACCACGCACCACATTGACATTATCCTCCTACAGGAAACCTTTCTAAAACCACACATTTCCTTCTACTCCGAACATTACATTACGCATAGATTGGACAGGAACACTCCAGGGGGAGGAGTAGCTGTTCTAATTAAACGTGATTTATCCCACTCTCTTCTGGACGTTCCCATTTTGACGAACATCGAGGCTCTAGGAATAAAAGTCCATACAACGCTAGGACACATTAACATTTATTCCATTTACAATAGTCCGGGTCGCTCACGTAAATTGAATAGAAACGATCTATCTCTGCTGACGTCTCAGAGTAAGAACGGTTTGTTCGTCGGAGATTGGAATTCGAGACATGTCGCTTGGAATTGCTCGTCCACGAACACCAACGGCCGAACCCTTCTCGCCTTCATCGAGGGCAAACCCGTTTCCATCCTCGCCCCTTCCGAACCAACCCACGTGTCTCGGTCCCCGCGCACGTGCTCCGTAATTGATTTCGCCCTCTCGGTCAACCTCCCCTTCCACGAGCGTCCCTCGGTCATTCGAGACTTCGCCTCGGATCACTTTCCCCTTCTGTTTCGTCTTCCCCTTGGGCCGCAAGCCCATCTCCCCCCACTCCGCCAGGTCATTGACTGGGCTCGGTTCCCCGACACCCTTGCAAACAAACTCGAGCAGCTGTCCCCCCTTTCCTCCCCCACCCCCGAGATTCTCGACCGCCGTGCTTCGGCCGTCGCCGAAGCCTTTTCCGAGGCCAGACGATCGGTCACGAAGGATATTTTCAAACCACGTGCGGGCGAAGGGCGTCACCCTCTCCCCGCCGACATTCTCTTTAAAATCAAGCGTCGCAACGTTGCCAGACGTACCTGGCAGCGCGAAAGAACTCCCGATCTCAAAACCGCGTATAATAAACTCGCGGCGGAGGTAAAAAAGGCTATCTCAGCCTACTCCGCTCAGGAATGGCTCCGTCATATTGAATCCCTATCCTTTGAAGACAATTCCCTGTGGCGGTTGTCGAAATCTCTTCGTCGCCGCCCAAAAGCAACCAATCCCCCGATTAAATTCCGGGATTCATTTATTTTCGACCCACAGCGCAAGGCGGACATCCAGGCCGATCACCTCGAGTCCACCATGTCTGTGGATCCTTCCCCTTCTCCTCTCGATCCGGAAATCCGCCAGTTTCTAAACTCCATTCCTCCCAATTCGTCTTCTCTGGAACCGATCACCTCGGCTAAGGAGATTTCGTCTATCCTCTCTTCCCTTTCCCCGAGAAAAGCTCCCGGGTTGGACAACGTCTCAAACCGAGAATTAAAACTCGCCTCAAAAATCCCGTCCTTCCCGCTCATTCTTTCCGACCTTTTCAATCAGTGTTACATCTGTTCCCACTATCCTTCTCCTTGGAAACTTGGCAAAATCTTCCTTCTTCCCAAACCCGGAAAAGACGCAACCATTCCCGGTAATAGCCGTCCGATTACTTTACTCTCCAATATTTCGAAAATTTTTGAAAAAATCCTTCTAGATCGTCTCCAAAAACACGCCTCGGAAAATAACATCCTCCGCCCCGAACAGCTGGGCTTTCGAGAGCACGTGTCAGCAAACCACCAAGTCCTCCGCCTTTGTGAAAAAATCTCGCACGGATTTAACCAGAAAATGGTCACTGACGCTGTGTTTTTAGACGTCGCCAGAGCCTTTGACCGTGTCTGGCACGAAGGCCTCCTTTACAAACTCCACCTCTCCCGCTTTCCCTCCCCCCTTCTCCTTCTCATCCAAAGCTTCCTTTCGTGTCGGCAATTCGTCGTGACGTCAGGCGACTCTCTCTCTTCGACGCGACAAGCGGGGGCGGGAGTGCCACAAGGCTCCCTCCTAAGCCCCCTTCTATTTAATATTTACGTGAACGATTTACCGTTTACTCCACTCACATCCATCCATATGTACGCTGACGATACCGCGATCGCAGCTTCATCTCGACAATGCCACACTAATATAACGAAATTAAATGCGCACCTAAGAAAAATACATACATGGACGAAAACATGGAAAATAAAAATCAACGCGGAAAAAAGTACACACGTTCACTTCGAACGTACTAATAAACTTCCATCGCACGTCCCTCTACTCCTCAACAAACATAGAATTCCACGAGCCTCGTCGCAGCGCTTTCTGGGTATCGTCCTCGATTCAAAGCTCTCCTTCTCGCCTCAGATTGAATACTGCCGCCGCAAGGCGGTAGTCGCGCGGAACCAACTCGGCTGCCTTACCGCCAATGGTTCCTCTCTCTCTCCAGCTCAAAGAATCCGGCTTTACACATCCATTATCCGCCCGCAGCTTCTCTACGGCTGCGAGGTTTTCGCCGTCCGCAAGTCGCTTTGGACCCAATTGGAAATTTTCCAGAATAAATCCATCCGGGCCTTGTTACGCATCAGCAAACTGACCCGGATGGCCGATGTCCGTCGCGCCCACAAACTCCCTTCCGTCGCGGAATTCATCCGCAAACAAGTGATGTCATTTCGCGCACGCTTAAAGCACACAGGTAACCCCCTCCTTAGAAATATCTGGGATTATCCCCCCCCACGAAAAAAAAAGTATACACTGCCTAAAGATATTACTCTCCTATGAGTCTATCCTATTTCTGTTAATTTTAAATATCTTATTTCTTCCTAGATGTAACCGCTTCACGGACTTGCGCTTGTTTAGGTTAAGCAATAAGTATTTCTCCGCCCCGATTCAAGTTTCCCCCGCCACTTTGGGAAGGCCGCTTCACAGCCTTCCGCGGCGTCCGCTTTCAAGCCTCTGTTCTCTTTATTTCCGTTTTTATTCATTAATTTCTAAACTTCCCATTCTTAACAGGCCGCCTCACGGCATAATTCATTTTCAAACTTCCCACCCGCTTGCTCCAAACCGGTACGACAGCTAAGTAATCTACCGGCGCGCTTCACGCAATTATCACGTAATTACCCCACAAGGATAGCATTTAGAAATTCTAACTGCAATAAACCAAATATGTATTTAAAATCCGAAAATTGTTAAAAGAAGAAAAAAAAAAAAAAAAAAATATATATATTTATATATATATTTATATTTATATATATATACAAAAAAAAAAAAATAAAATAAATAAATAAATAAAAAATAAATCTACAGACAGCATCCCTGAATAGGGATGAAAATAATACAAAAAAAAAAAAAGAATTTTAGCTGTTATTTAGCCTTAGTCACCTTTATTAACTTTAGCTGGGGAAGCACTTCCCCAGATTAGTTATTAAGTTTCTCTTTCACGCAAACACAAACACACACAGCCGCCAAGTTTTTCAAATGCCATTTTATATTCTCTTGTAAATTGACCGGTAAGGGTGAGTCTTTCTCACCGGTACGGTTTTAACATGCCCTCAATCATCGAGGGTGCCAATGACTGGTAGTGCTGACAGCGATTAGACAGCACTACCAGATAAAGAAGCATTCAGCCATGTCCGGACGAGGAAAGGGAGGAAAAGTGAAGGGGAAGTCCAAGTCCCGCTCCAGCAGGGCCGGTCTTCAGTTTCCGGTCGGTCGTATCCACCGTCTGCTCCGCAAGGGGAACTATGCCGAGCGTGTTGGTGCCGGTGCCCCAGTCTACTTGGCCGCCGTCATGGAGTACCTGGCCGCGGAAGTCCTCGAGTTGGCCGGTAACGCTGCCAGGGACAACAAGAAGACGAGAATCATCCCTCGTCACTTGCAGTTGGCCATCCGCAACGACGAGGAGTTGAATAAGCTCCTGTCGGGCGTTACCATCGCTCAGGGAGGTGTCCTTCCGAACATCCAGGCGGTGCTCCTGCCCAAGAAGACTGAGAAGAAGGCATAAGCATCACGCTGTGCGCATAAAAGGTCCTTTTCAGGACCAGAACATACTAGAGAGATGTACGCGATAAATGTCATGTGAAAAAAATAATAATAACAATAAACGTAATAAGCATAGCGAATGAAACGTGGAGCTATAATTGGGCTAAGGTAAACGATGGGAAATAAAGCGTATAAAAAGTGAAAGCGTTTGTGCTGAAATGCAACGAAGAATGATTGAAGGTGACACTGCTTCGTTTACAATGTATTTCATAGTCTGTCATAAAATTTCACCTGCAATCTGCCGCTTAACTACGTTATTTCTTGTTAACATGTATGGTTGCAACGGCGCGATACACATTGTCGCCAGTCCGTTGCCACGTGCTTATTCATGTACGGTTGCAACGGCGCGATATACATTGTTGCCACGTGCTTATTCATGTACGGTTGCAACGGCGCGAAGTACATTGTTGCCCCGTGCTTATTCCTGTACGGTTGCAACGGCGCGATATACATTGTCGCCAGTCCGTTGCCACGTGCTTATTCCGATTCGCTGACAATGTCTTTAACGTCGGTAAAGGCTCATACAATTTCAACTCTATTATCACCGCCATTTTTTTTTTGCGTTCGAACAGGTCTTACTTTACTATTTATCGCCGTCACACACGCTATGGCGAATAGGGAATAATTTTTCGTTCCGTTATGGCAAAGGATTGGCTCCATCTCTGAACATTGTATTGGTCCTTAGAAGGACCTTTTTTATCGACGTACGCCGGGTGTCGGATGGCGATCCCGTCGCGTCGTGTCTAACCGCCAAACCCGTAGAGAGTGCGGCCCTGTCGCTTGAGTGCGTACACGACGTCCATGGCTGTGACGGTCTTCCTCTTGGCGTGTTCGGTGTAGGTGACGGCGTCGCGAATAACGTTCTCAAGGAACACCTTGAGCACACCGCGCGTCTCCTCGTAGATGAGTCCGGAGATACGCTTCACTCCACCTCGGCGGGCGAGACGGCGGATGGCCGGCTTGGTGATGCCCTGGATGTTATCGCGGAGAACTTTGCGATGACGTTTGGCTCCTCCCTTTCCCAGGCCTTTTCCTCCCTTGCCGCGTCCAGTCATCTCTGTAGTCTGCTCGTAGTAAGGGCTGCTGTCTGATGACCTGAAATGCACCTTCGCCGGTATTTATAAACGTCGCCGCCGCGGCGATGACGTACCCGACCTCTCCACCAATCAGCGTCGCCCGTACTATCTGGCGCCATTCTCGGAAGTGCTTAAAAGACGGCGTTGACCCGGCTTTTTACAGATCGCAGAAATGGCACGTACGAAGCAGACAGCCCGCAAGTCCACCGGAGGAAAGGCCCCGAGGAAGCAGCTGGCCACCAAGGCCGCTCGCAAGAGCGCGCCGGCGACGGGAGGCGTCAAGAAGCCCCACAGGTACCGCCCCGGTACCGTGGCCCTTCGTGAGATCAGGAGATACCAGAAGAGCACGGAGCTCCTCATCCGCAAGCTGCCCTTCCAGCGCCTGGTGCGTGAGATCGCCCAGGACTTCAAGACCGATCTTCGGTTCCAGAGCTCCGCCGTCATGGCTCTCCAGGAGGCCAGCGAGGCTTACCTAGTGGGTCTCTTTGAGGACACCAACCTCTGCGCCATCCACGCTAAGCGTGTGACCATCATGCCCAAGGACATCCAGCTGGCCCGCCGTATCCGCGGAGAGCGAGCTTAGAAAGCTACTTTCGGCCGAAAAACAAAGGTCCTTTTCAGGACCAGTACATACTTAAAAGTTTGAATTTAGCACGATCGCACAATAATTAACGACGATGTAAATCCATTGGAATGATGGACGACATGAAATTTCCTTTGCGCATGGCAAGTGCGTTTGCACGGCTACGCATGAAATGAGATGAAATAAAAGTTCGTGCGATGCTTACCTGACGCGCTTAACGAAAAGAAAACAATACTCCGTGACGTGTTGTTCATTTTACACGTTCTATGAATGTTATTCTTAATTTTTTTTTTCGTCCGTCCATGTCGCATCATCAATTTTAAATAGGACCGTTGTTTTTGCATGGCATTAATCATGATAAATGTTAACTTTGGGCGTGCTCAGTGGCGTGGGCATTGAGTGGCAAGCATCTTTGGAAGACATGATGGTCCTAAAAAGGACCGAGATTGGACGCTGTCTGCTGTCCTAGGTGCGCCGGTGGCGAAGCAGTGATGGTTCACTTCTTTTTCTGGGCGGCGGAAGGTTTCTTGGCGGCGGGCTTGGCCTTGGTGGGCGTCTTCTTGGGCTTGGGGGTCTTGGGTTTGGTGGCCGCCTTTTTCGCCTTCGACGGGGACTTTGCCGCCTTGGCGGCGGGTTTCCCAGCCGCCGGCTTCTTCTTTGGCTTGTCCGCCGCCTTCTTCGCCTTCTTGGCTGGTGGCGCGGACTTGCTTCGCTCCTTGGGCGCGGACCTCTTGGTGCCACTGGACGCCTTCTCGGAGGACTTCTTGGCTCCGACCGCTTTCGGTTTCTTTACTCCCGTCTTCTTGACGACCTTTTTCGCCTTGGTCGTCCCGCTGGCTGCCGCGGGTGCGGCCTTCTTGCTGTGGCTCAGCTTGAAGGAACCTGAGGCGCCCTTTCCCTTGGTCTGGACGAGAGTTCCGGCGGTGACGGCCGCCTTGAGGTACTTCTTGATGAAAGGCGAGAGCCTCTCGGCGTCCACTTTGTAGCTGGCTGCGATGTACTTCTTGATGGCTTGAAGGGAAGAGCCACCGCGCTCCTTGAGGCCCTTGACTGCGTTGTTAACCATCTCGGAAGTGGGCGGGTGCGACGGCTTTGCGCGAGCCTTCTTGGCTGCTCCGCCCTTGCTGGCCTTCTTGGAAGCCGCGGAGGTTCCTGAAGAAGGCAGGGGTTTTACTGCGACGGTGCCCGAAGGCTGGGCTGCCGGTGGTGCGGCTGCCGCTGCTCCAGATGCTGCGTCTGCCATGTTATCGGCTGCTGCGTGATGATAGAAAGAGAAAATTACCAAGACATGGATTTCTTACGAAAGTCCACCTTGCTATCGTACCATTTCGGAGCAAAATACGATCTCTTCCTCTCGCCTCCGGTGCGCTTCTCGGATTGTTTGTACTCCACTCCTCCTCCGACTTTCGCGTTTCGGAGAGTGTCGGGGGCGCGTAACGAGGGCGCCTTGCGCCGCGGCGCCCGTCAGGGTTCCACCCTGTCGGCCGTGGCGGCGCCAGGCGTTTGGCGAGCCCAGTTCGTGTGCAGCGGGTCGTCAAAATACGGGTTGTCGTCCTGTCGAAGGCGTACCCGGGAATAAACGTTGCACACGTTTCTACCGGGGTCGATTCCTCGAGATCCGAGGTAACGTACGTTCGAGGCCATCCTTCACCTGGTATTGGACGCGCTCGCGACCCGGTGGGCCGCGCGCCGGCCGCGGAAAGCGGCCCCGAGAAGACGGTCCCTTCGGACGCCTTCCCCCTGACTCGGCGCCTGTCAAACCTTCCTCCTGTTCCTCCCCGGTGCCTGTCCCGTAAGCGGACGTTTATGCATTTTTCGACGACTCGGGGGCGTCGCGACGCACCCACCTCCCGCGCCCGTGGGAAAGGATTATCGAGTCGCAAATGGAGACGGAGTCACCCGTTAAGCGCACGCCTTACGACGCGTCCGCGTGGGCTTCGAAATGGTTGCATGGGGTGGCCGAAGGGGAAAAAGAAATGAACTGTACGCACGCGAATGGGACGTCAAAGTTCACGTACAACAAAGTCGAGGATGGCGCCGAATTATGCTTTAGCCCCGTGAGCGGGCGGGAAAAACAATGTAGTAGCCGAGGGCGCGCAGTGGCGACCCGGCCGTGACGAGTTTGCTCCGTCTCCAACGGCTTCGGACGTCGGTACCTCGTTGCGGGATGATGAATTTGTAGCAACCGGCATGTCTTCGGAAACGAAATGATACTTCATCACGGGAAAACTCTTATTGTCGTTGAAACGGCGCCACATCCACGTTTCCGCGGATGTCTACCCTAGTTTCCTTGCACGTCTTTCGAAGAGGAGAGTCGTCTGCCGTCGACTTGTTATCGCGTACATTTCTTTTATTAACCTTCCTTATCTGTGCGATGCGTTGGATGTGCTTTTCTCCACGGTGCCGTCAAGTTACGGAATACACCCCTACGACCTTAAAAAAAAATCCCTCCCACACACACGCTGTATGTCACGTTAAATGACCCTGTGTGATGGGATACCTCGGGGACGTAGTCAACGTGAAAGCGACTCCTTGAAAACCAGGCTCTCGTAAGCGTACGTAATTCGTGTCGGCAATTTCGCTCGGTACACATCCCCCGCCGTACGTCTTATTCACGGAAACGGCGAAAATAGGGCGCATCGCGGGATTGTATGCGCGATCATTACGATGGGAATCGCCATAAGCAAATAGGACAGATGCGTTTAACTCAATAATATCCACATCCCTTTCGTCGTAGTTGCGGAGCTATGACGGCTTGTATTCGTGTCACAATATTTTTCAGTTGCTTCCAACCTAATTTCACATCGTTTCCACTTGTTTCCAATCGACATAATGTGTGTCAAGCATATGGATCTTGTTTTTTACCTCCATGCCGTTGGAATAATATCTTTCATTAGAGCAATGGTCGACTTTTCCTTGTAACTTTCGAGGGTCGGGATAGTGATTGACGGATAAGGTAGAGTGAATAGCCCTTACCTGGAAAACATTCCTGTGAATAAATAAAAAAAACGTGGGAAAAAGCCGTCGGGGCGTGATGCGGCGTTCAATAGTGATGACAGATTATACTATCTGGCGTAGGAAAGACTTGAACACGATTTTTCCTGGGATCGTAATCAGGGATCCAGGCTGGTTTCCAGTGCTTGCGGGGTTGGGGGGACTAGGGGCGGCATTAACAGCCGGAACCGTTCATTCCTCTACGACCTCTCTTTCGTGGAACTCTATCACCGTCGACAGTTCACGGAACATCATTTCTCGGTTCTGTCTCGAAGAAGCCCCTGTGTTAATTCAATTACTCAGTATCTACTTCGTTCTGCATTACTTAATCAATACATGTGGACCCATCAAATATTTCATCCCCGTTCATTGTTGATTCCTTGAGGTTCTTAGCGATGCGGAAGCAACTTTATCGTCACGAGTAATAAAAGAACGATGATTAACAATTTTAAGCTGTCTGGTACCTAGCACATCACCATAAAAGATACGAAATAAGCATTCCAGTGAACAGGAAAACAAATTGTCGTCTTTTCCCCGGCCAATCTGGGATCATTGCAATGTGAAGCGAAAGTCAATCAGGAGTTAAGAGGATTCAATCCACTCACGATGAAGTAGACGACTGAAGGTTGCGTAGGTCTATGTGCACGTTCGTGTGTGTTAGTTTCTAGTGTTCATATGTAAATGACAGTTGTGTCAATGGGGGAACGTTATTCGAAAGTAACACTAGTTGACTCGAATTTAATCATTCTTATTACCAGTAGTTGCATTGCAAAATTTGACATTATCACGGCAGGAGGTAGGTGATGACTGTCATAAATGTTCGCTAATGGAGGACGTTTGTCATCCATTCCGAGATTTTGAAAAAAAAACTGTCTCCGTTTACATATCGCTGCGTACCCGAGATATTTTACTAATTTGGTACTCTGTGTGGATGAATTTATTAACAGATGTCATAAGGGTGATTTCAACTACACAAATTTGACAAAGTTCAATGTTAAGTATTAACGCCTCGCTGTGACTGGTATGACATTACATGATATCCCGGTGATTAAGCATCACCACAACTGCTAAGGTAATTAATCGTCATGGTGTATATCATGAGTCTTAAAATCACACGATCGTTATGAAATTTACACCGCTTCACGGCTCGTCGGCATTTTCTCCCGTCCGTAGTTAAGTTGTATGTTACTAAGTTGCCTAGGCAAGGACGTTATTCCATTCCATTCCCGGCCACTGTTACTAGGTGAATCTGATTAAATATCGCTTCACGAATCACTATTGTCCTCAAAGCCGAGCGTCCTTCGGTTAACGCCACTGCGGGAAATCGGTTGTCGAATACGGTGAAGTGACGATCTCGTGTACCTAGTGTCAAAATGCGGCCGGGGTGGATTCTTCAATGGGGCTAATGCGGTAAAGATTTTCACCAAATTTGCAGAAAGTAGAAATGCTAAAAGGACGGACAGGTAGGCACATGCGGCAACCTTTTTCGTCAGAAATGCACTCGGAAAGAAAGCACTTGTAGGAAGAGTCGCCTTAATGAAAACGTTATGCAATCATCTCATAAATGATTATACCGGCCGCTAATTTTAAAGATTTTTCTTTCACGTCAAACTTCGACCTCTTTTCCCTAGATTTCATTTCCCTAATCCCGCAAAGAAATAAACAACATTAACGTATGTCCTTCCATCCCTTGTGTATCAACGTAATAAAATTAGCGGGTAAGTTGGGACTGGGACCATTTAACTTTTGCCTAGAGAAACATTTTCTGTTCTGTGGCGTGACAAGACAAGTAAAGATTTCTGGAAAGGTTAATTTCGTTCAAAAGAAGGGGAATGAGCCGTCTCGCACCGGAAAAACCTTCGTGTCCCGCGGAAGGGACCCCGGTTCAAAACTATAACAAGAATCGGTCATTTGGAGGCATGGTGATCAAAGAACTGGTCTACTTGTCACGTCTGTCTCGATGCATTTGTAATCAATTGCTGATAAATCGTTGCAGTATCGCAAAAAAAAAATTGCGGAAAAGGATGAAAAATCACTCAATCGACTTTAAAATACTTGGGGGATTCGTTCAGAGGAGGTTTATCAACATTGTTTCAGCGAGATGCCGATTTCCCAAGAAGGAAACCCGATGCCCATTACATAAATTGTTATTTGTGCGAATGATGCTGATTCCATATGCTGTTAACGACGATGCATTCCGTAGAAATAGTTTCTGGGAATTGATTGATTGGATAGAATTAGCACAATGGAAAATCCACGGAAGCGCTCACTGCCCGCCATTTTGTTTATTGCGACGCCTGCTCGTCACGACTTGGTGAATGTACAAGGAACGCTGTTGCCCAGCTGCGTTCTATGCTTGCGAGGTTTCCACAGAAATTTCTTCCTCGTGCGGAATGCCACGTGGGTCATTGCGACAGCCCTTTTCTGGTTAACGTAGAAACTTGGGGCGAGGACGGGTCGCATTACCTGCCTGCCTCCTCGCGTTGAACCCCCGAGGAGTTTTACGACGTAGCGGATGGGACGGGAGGTTAAGCGGAATTAGCCTTCGCGGAAAAACGGCCGCGTGGGAAGGGCATGTGGGAACCTGTCATTTACTGCCCCTGGAAGTGAAGCAGGAGCAACGTGACCACAAGCGTACCAGTTTCGGAGGGAGACGGACGCCGTGAATCCATATTATTTTTGACGGAGGGAGACATGTAAGTCAAGGCTTACGTCTGAGAAACGAGCATAGCAGGTCAGTGGTTTGAAAAGTACTGGGTGAAAGGGAAGTAATCATGGGAATATAATATTTTTTCCTTAATATCTCGACGGTCATTTTCATCAAATGCAGACGCATAGCAGTAGAAAATATAATTGAATAGGAGGTAAGAAATTCGTCCATCTTTTATTGTCATAAGTTTCTCCTTTACATTTACTCTATTTTTTCGTGAACCGCGCGCGTGCACACCAGGTAAGTAGTTGGTGAATCGGAGGAAAGCGTGGGACTCTAATTTTCCAGGTTTTTACGTTTATTTATGTACGTCCTTTGCGGCCGAGTATTGACGATTGCCCATCGCAGTCGGGTATTTGAAAACTGAAGATTATTTCATGGCCCTTAGAAGGGCCGTTAGGATGCATCAAAGCAATCCCGTCGAGGAATTTACTTTGAGCTGGTGTACTTGGTGACGGCCTTGGTCCCCTCGGAGACGGCGTGCTTGGCCAGCTCACCGGGAAGCAAGAGCCTGACGGCGGTCTGCACCTCCCGGCTGGTGATGGTGGAGCGCTTGTTGTAGTGAGCCAGGCGAGAAGCTTCGGCGGCGATTCTCTCGAAAATATCGTTGACGAAGCTGTTCATGATGCTCATGGCCTTGCTGGAGATTCCGGTGTCGGGGTGCACCTGCTTCAGCACTTTGTAGATGTAGATTGCGTAGCTCTCCTTCCTCCTGCGCTTCTTCTTCTTGTCTCCCTTGGAGATGTTCTTCTGGGCCTTGCCCGCTTTCTTCGCAGCCTTTCCGCTCGTCTTGGGTGGCATGGTGATCACGTTCGGCGAACGGGGTCGATTTCAGTATTTTCGCCGATCACACACACACACTACCAGTCATTGGCACCCTCGATGTTTGAGGGCATGATACAAAACCGTACCGGTGAGAAAGACTCACCCTTACCGGTCAATTTACAAGATTATTATAAAAAAAATGGCATTATAGGAACATGGCGGCTGTGTGTGTATATGTTTGCGAGAAAGAGAAACTTAAAAGACTATCCTGGGAAAGAGTTTCCCCAGCTAAAGCTAATAAAGGTGACTAAGACTACACATTAAACTAAAATCCCTATTTTTTCCCTATTGAGGGATATTAATTTTTTATTTCTTTTTTTTTTGATGTTTTTATTTCTTTTTGTTGTTTTATATGTTTTTTTTTCTCATTTTGGTTATTTTAAATATATATATATACGTTAATATCTTTTTATTATATTGTTTTTTTTTTTTTTTTTTTTTTTTATTGATTTTGTATATATATATATTTTTATCTTATGAAATAAATCTTATGCTTACATTGACATAGAATACCTAAAATCTAATTAATGATAATTGGAAAAAGGAGTGCGTGAAGCGCGCCGGTAGACAACCTGGCTGTCGTACCGGTTTGGAGCTAATGATCGGGAAGTTACGAACACGATTTCGCCGTGAAGCGGCATGCTATGCAAGGGAAAAATTTGGGTTTTAATGAAATAGTGAAAAGAAAAAAAGAAGACGGAGGCAAGGTGAGGACGCCGCGGAAGGCTGTGAAGCTGCCTTTTCGAAAATGGCGGGAGATGGTGAGATCGGGGCGGAGAAATACTAAATATTTATTCTACAAATGCACGGGGCCGTGAAGCGGTTACAGCTAGGAAGAGACATGATTTCAATTCTTTTTTAAAATTAACAGACATAGGATAGACTCATAGAAGAGTAATATCTTTAGGCAGTGTGTATTTTTTCTTTCGTGGGGGGGGATAATCCCAGATATTTCTGAGGAGAGGGTTTCCTGTGTTCAGTAAGCGTTCTCGGAATGACTTCACTTGATTGCGGATAAATTCCGCGACGGAAGGGAGTTTGTGGGCGCGACGGACATCGGCCATCCGGGTCAGTTTGCTGATGCGTAACATGGCCCGGATGGATTTGTTCTGGAAAATTTCCAATTGGGTCCAAATTGACTTGCGGACGGCGAAAACCTCGCAACCGTAGAGGAGCTGCGGGCGGATTATTGACGTATATAGGCGGATCCGTTGAGCTGGAGAGAGAGAGGAACCACTGGCGGTAAGGCAGCCGAGTTGGTTCCTCGCTACTATTGATTTGCGGCGGCAAAATTCCAAGTGAGGCGAGAAAGAGAGCTTTGAATCTAGAACGATACCCAAAAAGCGATGCGAAGAGGCTCGTGGAATTCTGTGTTTGTTGAAGAGTAACGGGACGTGCGAGGGAAGTTTACGAGAGCGTTCGAAGTGAACGTGTGTACTTTTTTCCGCGTTGATTGTTATTTTCCATGTTTTTGTCCATGAATGTATTTTTTTGAGGTGCGCGTTTAATTTCGTAATGTTTGTATGGCATTGTCGGGAAGAAGCTGCGATCGCGGTATCGTCAGCGTACATGTGAATGGATGTGAGTGGAGTAAACGGTAAATCATTCACATAAATATTGAATAGAAGGGGGCTAAGGAGGGAGCCTTGAGGCACTCCCGCCCCCGCTTGTCGCGTCGAAGAGAGAAAGTCACCTGACGTCACGACGAATTGCCGACTAGAAAGGAAGCTTTGGATGAGAAGGAGGAGGGGGGAGGGAAAGCGGGAGAGGTGGAGTTTGTAAAGGAGGCCTTTGTGCCAGACACGGTCAAAGGCTCTGGCGACGTCTAAAAACACAGCGTCTGTGACCATCTTCTGATTGAAACCGTGGGAGATTTTCTCACAAAGGCGGAGGACTTGGTGGTTGGCCGACACGTGTTCACGAAAGCCCAGCTGTTCGGGGCGGAGGATGTTATTTTCCGAGGCGTGTTTTTGAAGACGATCGAGAAGGATTTTTTCAAAAATTTTAGAAATATTTGATAGTAGAGTAATTGGACGGCTATTACCGGGAATGGTGGCGTCTTTACCGGGTTTGGGCAGAAGGAAGATTTTGCCAAGTTTCCAAGGAGAAGGGAAGTGGGAACGGATATAACATTGATTAAAGAGGTCGGAAAGGATGAGTGGGAAGGACGGGATGTTGGAAGCGAGTTTTAGTTCTCGGTTTGAGACGTTGTCCAATCCGGGAGCTTTTCTCGCGGAAAGGGAAGAGAGGATAGACGAAATCTCCTTCGCCGATGTGATCGGTTCGAGAGAAGACGAATTGGGAGGAATGGAACTTAGAAACTGGCGGATATCTGGATCAAGTGGAGAAGGAGAGGGATCCTCAGACATGGTGGACTCGAGGTGATCAGCCTGGATGTCCGCCTTGCGCTGTGGATCAAAGATATATGAATTTCGGAATTTAATTGGGGGATTTGTTGCTTTTGGGCGGCGACGAAGAGCTTTCGACATCCGCCAAAGGGAATTGTCGTCGAAGGAAAGGGATTCGATATGATTTAGCCATTCCTGAGCGGAGTAGGCTGAGATTGCCTTTTTTACTTCCGCCGCGAGTCTATTATACGCGGTTTTAAGCTCGGGAGTTCTTTCGCGCTGCCAGGTACGTCTGGCAACGTTGCGAAGTTTGATTTTGAAAAGAATGTCTGCGGGGAGAGGGTGATGCCCTTTCCTCGCACGTGGTTTGAAAATATCCTTCGTGACCGATCGTCTGGCCTCGGAAAAGGCTTCGGCTAAGGCCGAGGCTCGGCGGTCGAGGTCCTCGGGGGAGGGGGAGGAAAGTGGAGACAGCTGCTCCAACCTTGCTGCAAGGGTATCGGGAAACCGTACCCAGTCAATGAACTGACGTGGAGGGGGGAGAGGGGCTCGCGGAGCAAGGGGGAGACGAAATAGAAGGGGAAAGTGGTCCGAGGCGAACGCCCGGACGACCGAGGGACTGTCGTGGAAGGGGAGGTTGACCGCAAGGGCGAAATCAATTATTGAACACGTGCGCGGGGACTGGGACACGTGGGTCGGTTCGGAAGGGGCGAGGATGGAAACAGGTTTGCCCTCGACGAAGGCAAGGAGAGTACGGCCGTTTGTGTTCGTAGACGAGCAATTCCACGCGACATGACTCGAGTTCCAATCTCCGACGAACAAACCGTTCTTATTCTGAGACGTCAGCAGAGAAAGATCGTTTCTATTCAATCTACGTGAATGACCTGGACTATTGTAAATGGAAAAGATGTTGATGTGTCCAAGCGTGGTATGAACTTTTATTCCTAGAGCCTCTATGTTCGCTAGAATGGGTACGTCTAGTAGGGAGTGCGACAGATTACGCTTTACTAGAACAGCTACTCCTCCCCCTTGAGTGTTCCTGTCCAATCTATGTGTGATGTAATGTTCCGAGTGAAAAGAGATGTGTGGTTTTAAAAAGGTTTCCTGTAAGAGTATGATATCAATGTGATGCGTGGTAGCGTAGTGTAGAAGTTCGTGTTTTTTGTGGTGTAAGCCGTTACAATTCCATGAAAGTATATTTAAATTAGAAGTTACGTTCCCCGTGTGCAAATTATGTGTGCATACTAAGTAGCTGTTCTAGAATGTACATTTTTTTCTCCTGCAAAGTGGGAGCATTTTGAATACCCGCCATTATAACTCGAAACCATCGCAGCAGTTCCGGGCCATCTGAGTTCGCACTCGAAGGAGGGGGCGGGGGAGCCGAGTCCGGAGCAGGGAAAGGAGGAGGGGTAACAGGGACGCCGGATCACGTAAAAGCATGATGTGGCGTCGCTAGGACGGCGGCAGCCTATATAAATGCGCCCAGGAGTCTGACAGCGATTAGACAGCACTACCAGATAAAGAAGCATTCAGCCATGTCCGGACGAGGAAAGGGAGGAAAAGTGAAGGGGAAGTCCAAGTCCCGCTCCAGCAGGGCCGGTCTTCAGTTTCCGGTCGGTCGTATCCACCGTCTGCTCCGCAAGGGGAACTATGCCGAGCGTGTTGGTGCCGGTGCCCCAGTCTACTTGGCCGCCGTCATGGAGTACCTGGCCGCGGAAGTCCTCGAGTTGGCCGGTAACGCTGCCAGGGACAACAAGAAGACGAGAATCATCCCTCGTCACTTGCAGTTGGCCATCCGCAACGACGAGGAGTTGAATAAGCTCCTGTCGGGCGTTACCATCGCTCAGGGAGGTGTCCTTCCGAACATCCAGGCGGTGCTCCTGCCCAAGAAGACTGAGAAGAAGGCATAAGCATCACGCTGTGCGCATAAAAGGTCCTTTTCAGGACCAGAACATACTAGAGAGATGTACGCGATAAATGTCATGTGAAAAAAATAATAATAACAATAAACGTAATAAGCATAGCGAATGAAACGTGGAGCTATAATTGGGCTAAGGTAAACGATGGGAAATAAAGCGTATAAAAAGTGAAAGCGTTTGTGCTGAAATGCAACGAAGAATGATTGAAGGTGACACTGCTTCGTTTACAATGTATTTCATAGTCTGTCATAAAATTTCACCTGCAATCTGCCGCTTAACTACGTTATTTCTTGTTAACATGTATGGTTGCAACGGCGCGATACACATTGTCGCCAGTCCGTTGCCACGTGCTTATTCATGTACGGTTGCAACGGCGCGATATACATTGTTGCCACGTGCTTATTCATGTACGGTTGCAACGGCGCGAAGTACATTGTTGCCCCGTGCTTATTCCTGTACGGTTGCAACGGCGCGATATACATTGTCGCCAGTCCGTTGCCACGTGCTTATTCCGATTCGCTGACAATGTCTTTAACGTCGGTAAAGGCTCATACAATTTCAACTCTATTATCACCGCCATTTTTTTTTTGCGTTCGAACAGGTCTTACTTTACTATTTATCGCCGTCACACACGCTATGGCGAATAGGGAATAATTTTTCGTTCCGTTATGGCAAAGGATTGGCTCCATCTCTGAACATTGTATTGGTCCTTAGAAGGACCTTTTTTATCGACGTACGCCGGGTGTCGGATGGCGATCCCGTCGCGTCGTGTCTAACCGCCAAACCCGTAGAGAGTGCGGCCCTGTCGCTTGAGTGCGTACACGACGTCCATGGCTGTGACGGTCTTCCTCTTGGCGTGTTCGGTGTAGGTGACGGCGTCGCGAATAACGTTCTCAAGGAACACCTTGAGCACACCGCGCGTCTCCTCGTAGATGAGTCCGGAGATACGCTTCACTCCACCTCGGCGGGCGAGACGGCGGATGGCCGGCTTGGTGATGCCCTGGATGTTATCGCGGAGAACTTTGCGATGACGTTTGGCTCCTCCCTTTCCCAGGCCTTTTCCTCCCTTGCCGCGTCCAGTCATCTCTGTAGTCTGCTCGTAGTAAGGGCTGCTGTCTGATGACCTGAAATGCACCTTCGCCGGTATTTATAAACGTCGCCGCCGCGGCGATGACGTACCCGACCTCTCCACCAATCAGCGTCGCCCGTACTATCTGGCGCCATTCTCGGAAGTGCTTAAAAGACGGCGTTGACCCCTTCCAGCGCCTGGTGCGTGAGATCGCCCAGGACTTCAAGACCGATCTTCGGTTCCAGAGCTCCGCCGTCATGGCTCTCCAGGAGGCCAGCGAGGCTTACCTAGTGGGTCTCTTTGAGGACACCAACCTCTGCGCCATCCACGCTAAGCGTGTGACCATCATGCCCAAGGACATCCAGCTGGCCCGCCGTATCCGCGGAGAGCGAGCTTAGAAAGCTACTTTCGGCCGAAAAACAAAGGTCCTTTTCAGGACCAGTACATACTTAAAAGTTTGAATTTAGCACGATCGCACAATAATTAACGACGATGTAAATCCATTGGAATGATGGACGACATGAAATTTCCTTTGCGCATGGCAAGTGCGTTTGCACGGCTACGCATGAAATGAGATGAAATAAAAGTTCGTGCGATGCTTACCTGACGCGCTTAACGAAAAGAAAACAATACTCCGTGACGTGTTGTTCATTTTACACGTTCTATGAATGTTATTCTTAATTTTTTTTTTCGTCCGTCCATGTCGCATCATCAATTTTAAATAGGACCGTTGTTTTTGCATGGCATTAATCATGATAAATGTTAACTTTGGGCGTGCTCAGTGGCGTGGGCATTGAGTGGCAAGCATCTTTGGAAGACATGATGGTCCTAAAAAGGACCGAGATTGGACGCTGTCTGCTGTCCTAGGTGCGCCGGTGGCGAAGCAGTGATGGTTCACTTCTTTTTCTGGGCGGCGGAAGGTTTCTTGGCGGCGGGCTTGGCCTTGGTGGGCGTCTTCTTGGGCTTGGGGGTCTTGGGTTTGGTGGCCGCCTTTTTCGCCTTCGACGGGGACTTTGCCGCCTTGGCGGCGGGTTTCCCAGCCGCCGGCTTCTTCTTTGGCTTGTCCGCCGCCTTCTTCGCCTTCTTGGCTGGTGGCGCGGACTTGCTTCGCTCCTTGGGCGCGGACCTCTTGGTGCCACTGGACGCCTTCTCGGAGGACTTCTTGGCTCCGACCGCTTTCGGTTTCTTTACTCCCGTCTTCTTGACGACCTTTTTCGCCTTGGTCGTCCCGCTGGCTGCCGCGGGTGCGGCCTTCTTGCTGTGGCTCAGCTTGAAGGAACCTGAGGCGCCCTTTCCCTTGGTCTGGACGAGAGTTCCGGCGGTGACGGCCGCCTTGAGGTACTTCTTGATGAAAGGCGAGAGCCTCTCGGCGTCCACTTTGTAGCTGGCTGCGATGTACTTCTTGATGGCTTGAAGGGAAGAGCCACCGCGCTCCTTGAGGCCCTTGACTGCGTTGTTAACCATCTCGGAAGTGGGCGGGTGCGACGGCTTTGCGCGAGCCTTCTTGGCTGCTCCGCCCTTGCTGGCCTTCTTGGAAGCCGCGGAGGTTCCTGAAGAAGGCAGGGGTTTTACTGCGACGGTGCCCGAAGGCTGGGCTGCCGGTGGTGCGGCTGCCGCTGCTCCAGATGCTGCGTCTGCCATGTTATCGGCTGCTGCGTGATGATAGAAAGAGAAAATTACCAAGACATGGATTTCTTACGAAAGTCCACCTTGCTATCGTACCATTTCGGAGCAAAATACGATCTCTTCCTCTCGCCTCCGGTGCGCTTCTCGGATTGTTTGTACTCCACTCCTCCTCCGACTTTCGCGTTTCGGAGAGTGTCGGGGGCGCGTAACGAGGGCGCCTTGCGCCGCGGCGCCCGTCAGGGTTCCACCCTGTCGGCCGTGGCGGCGCCAGGCGTTTGGCGAGCCCAGTTCGTGTGCAGCGGGTCGTCAAAATACGGGTTGTCGTCCTGTCGAAGGCGTACCCGGGAATAAACGTTGCACACGTTTCTACCGGGGTCGATTCCTCGAGATCCGAGGTAACGTACGTTCGAGGCCATCCTTCACCTGGTATTGGACGCGCTCGCGACCCGGTGGGCCGCGCGCCGGCCGCGGAAAGCGGCCCCGAGAAGACGGTCCCTTCGGACGCCTTCCCCCTGACTCGGCGCCTGTCAAACCTTCCTCCTGTTCCTCCCCGGTGCCTGTCCCGTAAGCGGACGTTTATGCATTTTTCGACGACTCGGGGGCGTCGCGACGCACCCACCTCCCGCGCCCGTGGGAAAGGATTATCGAGTCGCAAATGGAGACGGAGTCACCCGTTAAGCGCACGCCTTACGACGCGTCCGCGTGGGCTTCGAAATGGTTGCATGGGGTGGCCGAAGGGGAAAAAGAAATGAACTGTACGCACGCGAATGGGACGTCAAAGTTCACGTACAACAAAGTCGAGGATGGCGCCGAATTATGCTTTAGCCCCGTGAGCGGGCGGGAAAAACAATGTAGTAGCCGAGGGCGCGCAGTGGCGACCCGGCCGTGACGAGTTTGCTCCGTCTCCAACGGCTTCGGACGTCGGTACCTCGTTGCGGGATGATGAATTTGTAGCAACCGGCATGTCTTCGGAAACGAAATGATACTTCATCACGGGAAAACTCTTATTGTCGTTGAAACGGCGCCACATCCACGTTTCCGCGGATGTCTACCCTAGTTTCCTTGCACGTCTTTCGAAGAGGAGAGTCGTCTGCCGTCGACTTGTTATCGCGTACATTTCTTTTATTAACCTTCCTTATCTGTGCGATGCGTTGGATGTGCTTTTCTCCACGGTGCCGTCAAGTTACGGAATACACCCCTACGACCTTAAAAAAAAATCCCTCCCACACACACGCTGTATGTCACGTTAAATGACCCTGTGTGATGGGATACCTCGGGGACGTAGTCAACGTGAAAGCGACTCCTTGAAAACCAGGCTCTCGTAAGCGTACGTAATTCGTGTCGGCAATTTCGCTCGGTACACATCCCCCGCCGTACGTCTTATTCACGGAAACGGCGAAAATAGGGCGCATCGCGGGATTGTATGCGCGATCATTACGATGGGAATCGCCATAAGCAAATAGGACAGATGCGTTTAACTCAATAATATCCACATCCCTTTCGTCGTAGTTGCGGAGCTATGACGGCTTGTATTCGTGTCACAATATTTTTCAGTTGCTTCCAACCTAATTTCACATCGTTTCCACTTGTTTCCAATCGACATAATGTGTGTCAAGCATATGGATCTTGTTTTTTACCTCCATGCCGTTGGAATAATATCTTTCATTAGAGCAATGGTCGACTTTTCCTTGTAACTTTCGAGGGTCGGGATAGTGATTGACGGATAAGGTAGAGTGAATAGCCCTTACCTGGAAAACATTCCTGTGAATAAATAAAAAAAACGTGGGAAAAAGCCGTCGGGGCGTGATGCGGCGTTCAATAGTGATGACAGATTATACTATCTGGCGTAGGAAAGACTTGAACACGATTTTTCCTGGGATCGTAATCAGGGATCCAGGCTGGTTTCCAGTGCTTGCGGGGTTGGGGGGACTAGGGGCGGCATTAACAGCCGGAACCGTTCATTCCTCTACGACCTCTCTTTCGTGGAACTCTATCACCGTCGACAGTTCACGGAACATCATTTCTCGGTTCTGTCTCGAAGAAGCCCCTGTGTTAATTCAATTACTCAGTATCTACTTCGTTCTGCATTACTTAATCAATACATGTGGACCCATCAAATATTTCATCCCCGTTCATTGTTGATTCCTTGAGGTTCTTAGCGATGCGGAAGCAACTTTATCGTCACGAGTAATAAAAGAACGATGATTAACAATTTTAAGCTGTCTGGTACCTAGCACATCACCATAAAAGATACGAAATAAGCATTCCAGTGAACAGGAAAACAAATTGTCGTCTTTTCCCCGGCCAATCTGGGATCATTGCAATGTGAAGCGAAAGTCAATCAGGAGTTAAGAGGATTCAATCCACTCACGATGAAGTAGACGACTGAAGGTTGCGTAGGTCTATGTGCACGTTCGTGTGTGTTAGTTTCTAGTGTTCATATGTAAATGACAGTTGTGTCAATGGGGGAACGTTATTCGAAAGTAACACTAGTTGACTCGAATTTAATCATTCTTATTACCAGTAGTTGCATTGCAAAATTTGACATTATCACGGCAGGAGGTAGGTGATGACTGTCATAAATGTTCGCTAATGGAGGACGTTTGTCATCCATTCCGAGATTTTGAAAAAAAAACTGTCTCCGTTTACATATCGCTGCGTACCCGAGATATTTTACTAATTTGGTACTCTGTGTGGATGAATTTATTAACAGATGTCATAAGGGTGATTTCAACTACACAAATTTGACAAAGTTCAATGTTAAGTATTAACGCCTCGCTGTGACTGGTATGACATTACATGATATCCCGGTGATTAAGCATCACCACAACTGCTAAGGTAATTAATCGTCATGGTGTATATCATGAGTCTTAAAATCACACGATCGTTATGAAATTTACACCGCTTCACGGCTCGTCGGCATTTTCTCCCGTCCGTAGTTAAGTTGTATGTTACTAAGTTGCCTAGGCAAGGACGTTATTCCATTCCATTCCCGGCCACTGTTACTAGGTGAATCTGATTAAATATCGCTTCACGAATCACTATTGTCCTCAAAGCCGAGCGTCCTTCGGTTAACGCCACTGCGGGAAATCGGTTGTCGAATACGGTGAAGTGACGATCTCGTGTACCTAGTGTCAAAATGCGGCCGGGGTGGATTCTTCAATGGGGCTAATGCGGTAAAGATTTTCACCAAATTTGCAGAAAGTAGAAATGCTAAAAGGACGGACAGGTAGGCACATGCGGCAACCTTTTTCGTCAGAAATGCACTCGGAAAGAAAGCACTTGTAGGAAGAGTCGCCTTAATGAAAACGTTATGCAATCATCTCATAAATGATTATACCGGCCGCTAATTTTAAAGATTTTTCTTTCACGTCAAACTTCGACCTCTTTTCCCTAGATTTCATTTCCCTAATCCCGCAAAGAAATAAACAACATTAACGTATGTCCTTCCATCCCTTGTGTATCAACGTAATAAAATTAGCGGGTAAGTTGGGACTGGGACCATTTAACTTTTGCCTAGAGAAACATTTTCTGTTCTGTGGCGTGACAAGACAAGTAAAGATTTCTGGAAAGGTTAATTTCGTTCAAAAGAAGGGGAATGAGCCGTCTCGCACCGGAAAAACCTTCGTGTCCCGCGGAAGGGACCCCGGTTCAAAACTATAACAAGAATCGGTCATTTGGAGGCATGGTGATCAAAGAACTGGTCTACTTGTCACGTCTGTCTCGATGCATTTGTAATCAATTGCTGATAAATCGTTGCAGTATCGCAAAAAAAAAATTGCGGAAAAGGATGAAAAATCACTCAATCGACTTTAAAATACTTGGGGGATTCGTTCAGAGGAGGTTTATCAACATTGTTTCAGCGAGATGCCGATTTCCCAAGAAGGAAACCCGATGCCCATTACATAAATTGTTATTTGTGCGAATGATGCTGATTCCATATGCTGTTAACGACGATGCATTCCGTAGAAATAGTTTCTGGGAATTGATTGATTGGATAGAATTAGCACAATGGAAAATCCACGGAAGCGCTCACTGCCCGCCATTTTGTTTATTGCGACGCCTGCTCGTCACGACTTGGTGAATGTACAAGGAACGCTGTTGCCCAGCTGCGTTCTATGCTTGCGAGGTTTCCACAGAAATTTCTTCCTCGTGCGGAATGCCACGTGGGTCATTGCGACAGCCCTTTTCTGGTTAACGTAGAAACTTGGGGCGAGGACGGGTCGCATTACCTGCCTGCCTCCTCGCGTTGAACCCCCGAGGAGTTTTACGACGTAGCGGATGGGACGGGAGGTTAAGCGGAATTAGCCTTCGCGGAAAAACGGCCGCGTGGGAAGGGCATGTGGGAACCTGTCATTTACTGCCCCTGGAAGTGAAGCAGGAGCAACGTGACCACAAGCGTACCAGTTTCGGAGGGAGACGGACGCCGTGAATCCATATTATTTTTGACGGAGGGAGACATGTAAGTCAAGGCTTACGTCTGAGAAACGAGCATAGCAGGTCAGTGGTTTGAAAAGTACTGGGTGAAAGGGAAGTAATCATGGGAATATAATATTTTTTCCTTAATATCTCGACGGTCATTTTCATCAAATGCAGACGCATAGCAGTAGAAAATATAATTGAATAGGAGGTAAGAAATTCGTCCATCTTTTATTGTCATAAGTTTCTCCTTTACATTTACTCTATTTTTTCGTGAACCGCGCGCGTGCACACCAGGTAAGTAGTTGGTGAATCGGAGGAAAGCGTGGGACTCTAATTTTCCAGGTTTTTACGTTTATTTATGTACGTCCTTTGCGGCCGAGTATTGACGATTGCCCATCGCAGTCGGGTATTTGAAAACTGAAGATTATTTCATGGCCCTTAGAAGGGCCGTTAGGATGCATCAAAGCAATCCCGTCGAGGAATTTACTTTGAGCTGGTGTACTTGGTGACGGCCTTGGTCCCCTCGGAGACGGCGTGCTTGGCCAGCTCACCGGGAAGCAAGAGCCTGACGGCGGTCTGCACCTCCCGGCTGGTGATGGTGGAGCGCTTGTTGTAGTGAGCCAGGCGAGAAGCTTCGGCGGCGATTCTCTCGAAAATATCGTTGACGAAGCTGTTCATGATGCTCATGGCCTTGCTGGAGATTCCGGTGTCGGGGTGCACCTGCTTCAGCACTTTGTAGATGTAGATTGCGTAGCTCTCCTTCCTCCTGCGCTTCTTCTTCTTGTCTCCCTTGGAGATGTTCTTCTGGGCCTTGCCCGCTTTCTTCGCAGCCTTTCCGCTCGTCTTGGGTGGCATGGTGATCACGTTCGGCGAACGGGGTCGATTTCAGTATTTTC
Organism: Hetaerina americana; assembly: GCF_022747635.1. Classification (NCBI taxonomy): domain Eukaryota; kingdom Metazoa; phylum Arthropoda; class Insecta; order Odonata; family Calopterygidae; genus Hetaerina; species Hetaerina americana. The sequence continues at coordinate 41,663 of NW_027287541.1, forward strand.
GCCGATCATCAGTCGCCTGCTTATGTACCCCTGGTCCGTTCCGTGAGCCGAATCTCCTCGACGACCAATCACGTAAAAGCATGATGTGGCGTCGCTAGGACGGCGGCAGCCTATATAAATGCGCCCAGGAGTCTGACAGCGATTAGACAGCACTACCAGATAAAGAAGCATTCAGCCATGTCCGGACGAGGAAAGGGAGGAAAAGTGAAGGGGAAGTCCAAGTCCCGCTCCAGCAGGGCCGGTCTTCAGTTTCCGGTCGGTCGTATCCACCGTCTGCTCCGCAAGGGGAACTATGCCGAGCGTGTTGGTGCCGGTGCCCCAGTCTACTTGGCCGCCGTCATGGAGTACCTGGCCGCGGAAGTCCTCGAGTTGGCCGGTAACGCTGCCAGGGACAACAAGAAGACGAGAATCATCCCTCGTCACTTGCAGTTGGCCATCCGCAACGACGAGGAGTTGAATAAGCTCCTGTCGGGCGTTACCATCGCTCAGGGAGGTGTCCTTCCGAACATCCAGGCGGTGCTCCTGCCCAAGAAGACTGAGAAGAAGGCATAAGCATCACGCTGTGCGCATAAAAGGTCCTTTTCAGGACCAGAACATACTAGAGAGATGTACGCGATAAATGTCATGTGAAAAAAATAATAATAACAATAAACGTAATAAGCATAGCGAATGAAACGTGGAGCTATAATTGGGCTAAGGTAAACGATGGGAAATAAAGCGTATAAAAAGTGAAAGCGTTTGTGCTGAAATGCAACGAAGAATGATTGAAGGTGACACTGCTTCGTTTACAATGTATTTCATAGTCTGTCATAAAATTTCACCTGCAATCTGCCGCTTAACTACGTTATTTCTTGTTAACATGTATGGTTGCAACGGCGCGATACACATTGTCGCCAGTCCGTTGCCACGTGCTTATTCATGTACGGTTGCAACGGCGCGATATACATTGTTGCCACGTGCTTATTCATGTACGGTTGCAACGGCGCGAAGTACATTGTTGCCCCGTGCTTATTCCTGTACGGTTGCAACGGCGCGATATACATTGTCGCCAGTCCGTTGCCACGTGCTTATTCCGATTCGCTGACAATGTCTTTAACGTCGGTAAAGGCTCATACAATTTCAACTCTATTATCACCGCCATTTTTTTTTTGCGTTCGAACAGGTCTTACTTTACTATTTATCGCCGTCACACACGCTATGGCGAATAGGGAATAATTTTTCGTTCCGTTATGGCAAAGGATTGGCTCCATCTCTGAACATTGTATTGGTCCTTAGAAGGACCTTTTTTATCGACGTACGCCGGGTGTCGGATGGCGATCCCGTCGCGTCGTGTCTAACCGCCAAACCCGTAGAGAGTGCGGCCCTGTCGCTTGAGTGCGTACACGACGTCCATGGCTGTGACGGTCTTCCTCTTGGCGTGTTCGGTGTAGGTGACGGCGTCGCGAATAACGTTCTCAAGGAACACCTTGAGCACACCGCGCGTCTCCTCGTAGATGAGTCCGGAGATACGCTTCACTCCACCTCGGCGGGCGAGACGGCGGATGGCCGGCTTGGTGATGCCCTGGATGTTATCGCGGAGAACTTTGCGATGACGTTTGGCTCCTCCCTTTCCCAGGCCTTTTCCTCCCTTGCCGCGTCCAGTCATCTCTGTAGTCTGCTCGTAGTAAGGGCTGCTGTCTGATGACCTGAAATGCACCTTCGCCGGTATTTATAAACGTCGCCGCCGCGGCGATGACGTACCCGACCTCTCCACCAATCAGCGTCGCCCGTACTATCTGGCGCCATTCTCGGAAGTGCTTAAAAGACGGCGTTGACCCGGCTTTTTACAGATCGCAGAAATGGCACGTACGAAGCAGACAGCCCGCAAGTCCACCGGAGGAAAGGCCCCGAGGAAGCAGCTGGCCACCAAGGCCGCTCGCAAGAGCGCGCCGGCGACGGGAGGCGTCAAGAAGCCCCACAGGTACCGCCCCGGTACCGTGGCCCTTCGTGAGATCAGGAGATACCAGAAGAGCACGGAGCTCCTCATCCGCAAGCTGCCCTTCCAGCGCCTGGTGCGTGAGATCGCCCAGGACTTCAAGACCGATCTTCGGTTCCAGAGCTCCGCCGTCATGGCTCTCCAGGAGGCCAGCGAGGCTTACCTAGTGGGTCTCTTTGAGGACACCAACCTCTGCGCCATCCACGCTAAGCGTGTGACCATCATGCCCAAGGACATCCAGCTGGCCCGCCGTATCCGCGGAGAGCGAGCTTAGAAAGCTACTTTCGGCCGAAAAACAAAGGTCCTTTTCAGGACCAGTACATACTTAAAAGTTTGAATTTAGCACGATCGCACAATAATTAACGACGATGTAAATCCATTGGAATGATGGACGACATGAAATTTCCTTTGCGCATGGCAAGTGCGTTTGCACGGCTACGCATGAAATGAGATGAAATAAAAGTTCGTGCGATGCTTACCTGACGCGCTTAACGAAAAGAAAACAATACTCCGTGACGTGTTGTTCATTTTACACGTTCTATGAATGTTATTCTTAATTTTTTTTTTCGTCCGTCCATGTCGCATCATCAATTTTAAATAGGACCGTTGTTTTTGCATGGCATTAATCATGATAAATGTTAACTTTGGGCGTGCTCAGTGGCGTGGGCATTGAGTGGCAAGCATCTTTGGAAGACATGATGGTCCTAAAAAGGACCGAGATTGGACGCTGTCTGCTGTCCTAGGTGCGCCGGTGGCGAAGCAGTGATGGTTCACTTCTTTTTCTGGGCGGCGGAAGGTTTCTTGGCGGCGGGCTTGGCCTTGGTGGGCGTCTTCTTGGGCTTGGGGGTCTTGGGTTTGGTGGCCGCCTTTTTCGCCTTCGACGGGGACTTTGCCGCCTTGGCGGCGGGTTTCCCAGCCGCCGGCTTCTTCTTTGGCTTGTCCGCCGCCTTCTTCGCCTTCTTGGCTGGTGGCGCGGACTTGCTTCGCTCCTTGGGCGCGGACCTCTTGGTGCCACTGGACGCCTTCTCGGAGGACTTCTTGGCTCCGACCGCTTTCGGTTTCTTTACTCCCGTCTTCTTGACGACCTTTTTCGCCTTGGTCGTCCCGCTGGCTGCCGCGGGTGCGGCCTTCTTGCTGTGGCTCAGCTTGAAGGAACCTGAGGCGCCCTTTCCCTTGGTCTGGACGAGAGTTCCGGCGGTGACGGCCGCCTTGAGGTACTTCTTGATGAAAGGCGAGAGCCTCTCGGCGTCCACTTTGTAGCTGGCTGCGATGTACTTCTTGATGGCTTGAAGGGAAGAGCCACCGCGCTCCTTGAGGCCCTTGACTGCGTTGTTAACCATCTCGGAAGTGGGCGGGTGCGACGGCTTTGCGCGAGCCTTCTTGGCTGCTCCGCCCTTGCTGGCCTTCTTGGAAGCCGCGGAGGTTCCTGAAGAAGGCAGGGGTTTTACTGCGACGGTGCCCGAAGGCTGGGCTGCCGGTGGTGCGGCTGCCGCTGCTCCAGATGCTGCGTCTGCCATGTTATCGGCTGCTGCGTGATGATAGAAAGAGAAAATTACCAAGACATGGATTTCTTACGAAAGTCCACCTTGCTATCGTACCATTTCGGAGCAAAATACGATCTCTTCCTCTCGCCTCCGGTGCGCTTCTCGGATTGTTTGTACTCCACTCCTCCTCCGACTTTCGCGTTTCGGAGAGTGTCGGGGGCGCGTAACGAGGGCGCCTTGCGCCGCGGCGCCCGTCAGGGTTCCACCCTGTCGGCCGTGGCGGCGCCAGGCGTTTGGCGAGCCCAGTTCGTGTGCAGCGGGTCGTCAAAATACGGGTTGTCGTCCTGTCGAAGGCGTACCCGGGAATAAACGTTGCACACGTTTCTACCGGGGTCGATTCCTCGAGATCCGAGGTAACGTACGTTCGAGGCCATCCTTCACCTGGTATTGGACGCGCTCGCGACCCGGTGGGCCGCGCGCCGGCCGCGGAAAGCGGCCCCGAGAAGACGGTCCCTTCGGACGCCTTCCCCCTGACTCGGCGCCTGTCAAACCTTCCTCCTGTTCCTCCCCGGTGCCTGTCCCGTAAGCGGACGTTTATGCATTTTTCGACGACTCGGGGGCGTCGCGACGCACCCACCTCCCGCGCCCGTGGGAAAGGATTATCGAGTCGCAAATGGAGACGGAGTCACCCGTTAAGCGCACGCCTTACGACGCGTCCGCGTGGGCTTCGAAATGGTTGCATGGGGTGGCCGAAGGGGAAAAAGAAATGAACTGTACGCACGCGAATGGGACGTCAAAGTTCACGTACAACAAAGTCGAGGATGGCGCCGAATTATGCTTTAGCCCCGTGAGCGGGCGGGAAAAACAATGTAGTAGCCGAGGGCGCGCAGTGGCGACCCGGCCGTGACGAGTTTGCTCCGTCTCCAACGGCTTCGGACGTCGGTACCTCGTTGCGGGATGATGAATTTGTAGCAACCGGCATGTCTTCGGAAACGAAATGATACTTCATCACGGGAAAACTCTTATTGTCGTTGAAACGGCGCCACATCCACGTTTCCGCGGATGTCTACCCTAGTTTCCTTGCACGTCTTTCGAAGAGGAGAGTCGTCTGCCGTCGACTTGTTATCGCGTACATTTCTTTTATTAACCTTCCTTATCTGTGCGATGCGTTGGATGTGCTTTTCTCCACGGTGCCGTCAAGTTACGGAATACACCCCTACGACCTTAAAAAAAAATCCCTCCCACACACACGCTGTATGTCACGTTAAATGACCCTGTGTGATGGGATACCTCGGGGACGTAGTCAACGTGAAAGCGACTCCTTGAAAACCAGGCTCTCGTAAGCGTACGTAATTCGTGTCGGCAATTTCGCTCGGTACACATCCCCCGCCGTACGTCTTATTCACGGAAACGGCGAAAATAGGGCGCATCGCGGGATTGTATGCGCGATCATTACGATGGGAATCGCCATAAGCAAATAGGACAGATGCGTTTAACTCAATAATATCCACATCCCTTTCGTCGTAGTTGCGGAGCTATGACGGCTTGTATTCGTGTCACAATATTTTTCAGTTGCTTCCAACCTAATTTCACATCGTTTCCACTTGTTTCCAATCGACATAATGTGTGTCAAGCATATGGATCTTGTTTTTTACCTCCATGCCGTTGGAATAATATCTTTCATTAGAGCAATGGTCGACTTTTCCTTGTAACTTTCGAGGGTCGGGATAGTGATTGACGGATAAGGTAGAGTGAATAGCCCTTACCTGGAAAACATTCCTGTGAATAAATAAAAAAAACGTGGGAAAAAGCCGTCGGGGCGTGATGCGGCGTTCAATAGTGATGACAGATTATACTATCTGGCGTAGGAAAGACTTGAACACGATTTTTCCTGGGATCGTAATCAGGGATCCAGGCTGGTTTCCAGTGCTTGCGGGGTTGGGGGGACTAGGGGCGGCATTAACAGCCGGAACCGTTCATTCCTCTACGACCTCTCTTTCGTGGAACTCTATCACCGTCGACAGTTCACGGAACATCATTTCTCGGTTCTGTCTCGAAGAAGCCCCTGTGTTAATTCAATTACTCAGTATCTACTTCGTTCTGCATTACTTAATCAATACATGTGGACCCATCAAATATTTCATCCCCGTTCATTGTTGATTCCTTGAGGTTCTTAGCGATGCGGAAGCAACTTTATCGTCACGAGTAATAAAAGAACGATGATTAACAATTTTAAGCTGTCTGGTACCTAGCACATCACCATAAAAGATACGAAATAAGCATTCCAGTGAACAGGAAAACAAATTGTCGTCTTTTCCCCGGCCAATCTGGGATCATTGCAATGTGAAGCGAAAGTCAATCAGGAGTTAAGAGGATTCAATCCACTCACGATGAAGTAGACGACTGAAGGTTGCGTAGGTCTATGTGCACGTTCGTGTGTGTTAGTTTCTAGTGTTCATATGTAAATGACAGTTGTGTCAATGGGGGAACGTTATTCGAAAGTAACACTAGTTGACTCGAATTTAATCATTCTTATTACCAGTAGTTGCATTGCAAAATTTGACATTATCACGGCAGGAGGTAGGTGATGACTGTCATAAATGTTCGCTAATGGAGGACGTTTGTCATCCATTCCGAGATTTTGAAAAAAAAACTGTCTCCGTTTACATATCGCTGCGTACCCGAGATATTTTACTAATTTGGTACTCTGTGTGGATGAATTTATTAACAGATGTCATAAGGGTGATTTCAACTACACAAATTTGACAAAGTTCAATGTTAAGTATTAACGCCTCGCTGTGACTGGTATGACATTACATGATATCCCGGTGATTAAGCATCACCACAACTGCTAAGGTAATTAATCGTCATGGTGTATATCATGAGTCTTAAAATCACACGATCGTTATGAAATTTACACCGCTTCACGGCTCGTCGGCATTTTCTCCCGTCCGTAGTTAAGTTGTATGTTACTAAGTTGCCTAGGCAAGGACGTTATTCCATTCCATTCCCGGCCACTGTTACTAGGTGAATCTGATTAAATATCGCTTCACGAATCACTATTGTCCTCAAAGCCGAGCGTCCTTCGGTTAACGCCACTGCGGGAAATCGGTTGTCGAATACGGTGAAGTGACGATCTCGTGTACCTAGTGTCAAAATGCGGCCGGGGTGGATTCTTCAATGGGGCTAATGCGGTAAAGATTTTCACCAAATTTGCAGAAAGTAGAAATGCTAAAAGGACGGACAGGTAGGCACATGCGGCAACCTTTTTCGTCAGAAATGCACTCGGAAAGAAAGCACTTGTAGGAAGAGTCGCCTTAATGAAAACGTTATGCAATCATCTCATAAATGATTATACCGGCCGCTAATTTTAAAGATTTTTCTTTCACGTCAAACTTCGACCTCTTTTCCCTAGATTTCATTTCCCTAATCCCGCAAAGAAATAAACAACATTAACGTATGTCCTTCCATCCCTTGTGTATCAACGTAATAAAATTAGCGGGTAAGTTGGGACTGGGACCATTTAACTTTTGCCTAGAGAAACATTTTCTGTTCTGTGGCGTGACAAGACAAGTAAAGATTTCTGGAAAGGTTAATTTCGTTCAAAAGAAGGGGAATGAGCCGTCTCGCACCGGAAAAACCTTCGTGTCCCGCGGAAGGGACCCCGGTTCAAAACTATAACAAGAATCGGTCATTTGGAGGCATGGTGATCAAAGAACTGGTCTACTTGTCACGTCTGTCTCGATGCATTTGTAATCAATTGCTGATAAATCGTTGCAGTATCGCAAAAAAAAAATTGCGGAAAAGGATGAAAAATCACTCAATCGACTTTAAAATACTTGGGGGATTCGTTCAGAGGAGGTTTATCAACATTGTTTCAGCGAGATGCCGATTTCCCAAGAAGGAAACCCGATGCCCATTACATAAATTGTTATTTGTGCGAATGATGCTGATTCCATATGCTGTTAACGACGATGCATTCCGTAGAAATAGTTTCTGGGAATTGATTGATTGGATAGAATTAGCACAATGGAAAATCCACGGAAGCGCTCACTGCCCGCCATTTTGTTTATTGCGACGCCTGCTCGTCACGACTTGGTGAATGTACAAGGAACGCTGTTGCCCAGCTGCGTTCTATGCTTGCGAGGTTTCCACAGAAATTTCTTCCTCGTGCGGAATGCCACGTGGGTCATTGCGACAGCCCTTTTCTGGTTAACGTAGAAACTTGGGGCGAGGACGGGTCGCATTACCTGCCTGCCTCCTCGCGTTGAACCCCCGAGGAGTTTTACGACGTAGCGGATGGGACGGGAGGTTAAGCGGAATTAGCCTTCGCGGAAAAACGGCCGCGTGGGAAGGGCATGTGGGAACCTGTCATTTACTGCCCCTGGAAGTGAAGCAGGAGCAACGTGACCACAAGCGTACCAGTTTCGGAGGGAGACGGACGCCGTGAATCCATATTATTTTTGACGGAGGGAGACATGTAAGTCAAGGCTTACGTCTGAGAAACGAGCATAGCAGGTCAGTGGTTTGAAAAGTACTGGGTGAAAGGGAAGTAATCATGGGAATATAATATTTTTTCCTTAATATCTCGACGGTCATTTTCATCAAATGCAGACGCATAGCAGTAGAAAATATAATTGAATAGGAGGTAAGAAATTCGTCCATCTTTTATTGTCATAAGTTTCTCCTTTACATTTACTCTATTTTTTCGTGAACCGCGCGCGTGCACACCAGGTAAGTAGTTGGTGAATCGGAGGAAAGCGTGGGACTCTAATTTTCCAGGTTTTTACGTTTATTTATGTACGTCCTTTGCGGCCGAGTATTGACGATTGCCCATCGCAGTCGGGTATTTGAAAACTGAAGATTATTTCATGGCCCTTAGAAGGGCCGTTAGGATGCATCAAAGCAATCCCGTCGAGGAATTTACTTTGAGCTGGTGTACTTGGTGACGGCCTTGGTCCCCTCGGAGACGGCGTGCTTGGCCAGCTCACCGGGAAGCAAGAGCCTGACGGCGGTCTGCACCTCCCGGCTGGTGATGGTGGAGCGCTTGTTGTAGTGAGCCAGGCGAGAAGCTTCGGCGGCGATTCTCTCGAAAATATCGTTGACGAAGCTGTTCATGATGCTCATGGCCTTGCTGGAGATTCCGGTGTCGGGGTGCACCTGCTTCAGCACTTTGTAGATGTAGATTGCGTAGCTCTCCTTCCTCCTGCGCTTCTTCTTCTTGTCTCCCTTGGAGATGTTCTTCTGGGCCTTGCCCGCTTTCTTCGCAGCCTTTCCGCTCGTCTTGGGTGGCATGGTGATCACGTTCGGCGAACGGGGTCGATTTCAGTATTTTCGCCGATCATCAGTCGCCTGCTTATGTACCCCTGGTCCGTTCCGTGAGCCGAATCTCCTCGACGACCAATCACGTAAAAGCATGATGTGGCGTCGCTAGGACGGCGGCAGCCTATATAAATGCGCCCAGGAGTCTGACAGCGATTAGACAGCACTACCAGATAAAGAAGCATTCAGCCATGTCCGGACGAGGAAAGGGAGGAAAAGTGAAGGGGAAGTCCAAGTCCCGCTCCAGCAGGGCCGGTCTTCAGTTTCCGGTCGGTCGTATCCACCGTCTGCTCCGCAAGGGGAACTATGCCGAGCGTGTTGGTGCCGGTGCCCCAGTCTACTTGGCCGCCGTCATGGAGTACCTGGCCGCGGAAGTCCTCGAGTTGGCCGGTAACGCTGCCAGGGACAACAAGAAGACGAGAATCATCCCTCGTCACTTGCAGTTGGCCATCCGCAACGACGAGGAGTTGAATAAGCTCCTGTCGGGCGTTACCATCGCTCAGGGAGGTGTCCTTCCGAACATCCAGGCGGTGCTCCTGCCCAAGAAGACTGAGAAGAAGGCATAAGCATCACGCTGTGCGCATAAAAGGTCCTTTTCAGGACCAGAACATACTAGAGAGATGTACGCGATAAATGTCATGTGAAAAAAATAATAATAACAATAAACGTAATAAGCATAGCGAATGAAACGTGGAGCTATAATTGGGCTAAGGTAAACGATGGGAAATAAAGCGTATAAAAAGTGAAAGCGTTTGTGCTGAAATGCAACGAAGAATGATTGAAGGTGACACTGCTTCGTTTA
>NW_027287542.1:0-51124 GCF_022747635.1 Hetaerina americana
AACATTAAAAAATAGGAGGGCAAAAACTAGAGCAGGTGGAACAGTTTACGTATCTCGGAAGTGTTCTGGACGAACACGGCCAAAGTAGTAGGGACATAAGGAGTAGAATTGCGCTAGGCAATGAGGCTTTTAGAAGGAAGTAGAGGAGTAGATAAGAGCGGCGTTGAGTAAGGATATTAAGAAAAGACTCGTAAAAACTTTGATATGGAGCGTAGCTATGTACGGCGTGGAAACGTGATCATTGAAGCAGGAGGATAGACGTAGACTGGAGGCTTTTGAACTGTGGGTGTGGAGAAGAATGGAGGTGAAATGGACAGAGAGGAAAACAAATGAGGATATTTTCGGTATGGTGGGCGAAGAGAGGGGTTTGTTGGGAGAAATCCGCTGGAGGCAGGAAAATTGATGAAGGGCGCATGGAACAGCAGTGGGATGTTGAAGACTGTGATAGAGGGGAGGGGAGAACGAGCGAAGGGAAGGTAGAGGATAGGGATGTTGAACGGGATGAAGGGAGGCAGAAAGTACTCAGAGATGAAGAGGGACCGGATACAGAGTAGGATACTGGATTTTCTGTTTTGTTAGGAGCCACAAAATATTAATTTAGAAGCTGTGTTCATCCAAAAACCTACCTTAAGCGGTAAATTACCAAGTAATAGTATCTAGATAGAAGGCGCTGCTGTTTAATGGGAAAGCAAAAGTTGAGGCTGGAACTTTAATGTGTTGCTATTAGAGAAATTCCTTATTTCAAACTAAGAGTTCTCTCAATGAATATGCACAGTGTTCATCAGTTTTAAATCAGGCTTTTTCGTCTGATGAGGGATTGTATGAGGATCGAATATTGGAAAAAATCAATAAACCACGTTTTCAAGTCATTTTTTCTGCTATGTTTTGCAATCAGATTCGTTCAATTTTAATTCACACGTAAAACCATTTCCTATTTTTATGCGACCAGTTGTCATTCATGTGGTTATGCCGACGATCTTAATCCTATAATTCTGATTGGATTTTGTGTTATATGCGCCGTGCATCGTGCATGAGAGCATGCATTCCGAATTAATGCTGTGCTGTGCATGCCATATGCGCGACCATGATAGGTGCATAACGATGCTCAAGTCGCGAAGGAACAGGAGGAAATTATTCAACTACCTCCTTCAACCTGGCAGGGCAATGCCCCGGGGTCGCCGGAAATTTTGTCATTAGTCACCGACGCCTAAGAAAAAGTGACCCGGGACCCAAAATATAAGCATGAACGGCGGGTCTTCCGGAAAGATTGGCCAAAAAAACTAGCCGCGAGCAAAAAACGTTTCTAGCCGCTGCGACGTCGGCATCACGTTTCTTCCAGCAACCTCGACAGACCTCGACTCGCGCTTCGACTGCGAGACTCAATGTTTTCACAGGCTTTATCTTGATGTGCCGCATTTATCTGGATATGGATTGAATATCAAAATCATCGTTCAAAGCGAGAAAGAATAATTGTATGGCATATTCCTCTTCTAAGTACTTGGCTGGAGTTGAGCAACAAACAAAGAAGTCGTAGTGAGTGTCAGAGGTGTCAGTGACAAGAAGGCGCTGCTGTTTTTGATAGCCATTGTTTCCCAGGAAGAGAAGTAGCCCTGAAAGGGGGGAAATGTTGCCGGTTAGGATTGAGCATCAGGGACGTGGAATGCAGAGAAAAGGGTTCTCAACTCTTACAACCTGCTCAATGTCAACATTTGAATCACAATAGATCACATTGGAGAAAGGTAAAATAGGTTTTATCAGAATGAAAAGCATACAAGTAGTACACAAGCTCACTACATGCAGAAGTACTCTAGTCTGTACATTCATCCATTTCGACTAGGACAGATCACGAAAAGGGAATGAACATATGGATTTTTCGACAAAATTTCTCTTTTTATGCTCTCTGTCAAAGCTTCATGGAGCGTCAATGCTGAAAAAAGTAAATATAATTATAGGTCAGGATGTATAATCATTTTTTAAAATGCTTTCGGATGCATGGCACTGGGAATATCATTTCCCTAAATATTCTCTTTACTTCATTCAAGACGGGAAGTCATTTGCAATATTAGTTTTTAAATAACATATCATTTCTGCGAATTTCATTAATTGAGGGGTGAGCGAGTTGTTTAGCTGTAGTTTGCAGTTTAATTAAACGAGATAGGATAATTATTTTACGAGGAAAAATGTCTCCTGCGTAAGATAACGCATGAATTCTCACAAGTGGATTCAAGAAGAACTAATTAATTATTCATCTGTCCATTCATTTCTCAAATATATTGCAATCATGCTGGTTCCGTTCCTGAGAAATAAAAGAGCGCCAGAATAGCGCTGGAGACTGCCTAGCGGTCCATCCCTTGGATTGCTTGGGAGCAACCCCATCTAAATCCCCAGGAGTGCGATTTCCTGGCCACCAGATCTCCGTGGGAAATCGCAGGTGCCAAAGGAGCAGAAGGAACTGCCCCTCTAACATGGATGTGCGAAATTCGCACGCATGAGGACTTAGTTCGGGATTAAGCCTTTTTGCCAATCAAAACTAATCTTCGGTTTGATTAATGAAGTACTGATATATAGACCTGCAGAGTATGATGCTAACCCATCATTGTAACATGCAAATATATCACGCATTAATCAGATGGTCATCGGATCAATCGCCACTATGCCTTCGCTCTCATGATGGGGTTGGCATGGCAGCAATCGTACTTGACAATTTATAACGGCGAGAAAAGCAAATTTCTGAAATCACAATTCCCTGTATGTGTATGTTTTGGGAGAGAGGTCGATATTTTTTGGAATTTCCTCGTGCCTCCAAAGAACGTAGTTACGACACTACTTCTCTGGCTGGAAAATTCAGCAGCATAATTTAAAGGAAAATCCAAAGTAATTGCTCCATTTTTTAAACTTTTAATGCTAAATTATTGGTTCACAAATCTCACATATTCTATTAAAGTGGATGTTTCATCGCATTGCTGTTCGGGTGGAGAATGCCCATGGCCACTTTTGTTTTCGGGAATTCGCATCTCACGATTTCTCCCATTGTTTGGCCGCCCATTTTTCACGTGCATTATTGCGAAACATGCGGTACAGTTTGGAACTACCAATTTGAATATTCAAAGGGCATTTGAGCATCGGGACGAACAATACCGAACGTGACTCAAAGCTTCTATGTTGAGCCATCCCAGCCTAAAAATGCACTGTGTTCCTTTTTGCAGTTGCCCAAGATTGAAATTCGAAGAGACAAAAACTTTAAGACGACCCGTCACTTTTACGGGACAAGCTCTTCGGTCCTGTGGAGGCGGGCAAGTTTGAATATTCTTTGATTCAAGGGAAAGCGAGAGTTAGCGTTTTGGCGGCGGAAGGTGGGTTGGTTGACAGGAGAAAGGAACGCCGATTTCAAAGTCAATAAGAGGCTCTAATGAAGAGATAAGCTAACGTTTGAGCAAGTGATCAATATAGTGGTTAGTAAACTCAAAATAGCTTCCACAGCGGGGATATTTATTACTACACCCATTCCAACTGTCGGCCGTCGCGGACGAGGATTTAGTTTAAACTTAATTTATTTTCCACAGGCCGCTGTTAAATTATTTGCGTTTTAAATTGTCCTCGTGAGTAATAAAAGATGCTTTGAGGAATATGTGCGAAAAAGGAAAGAAATAACCTTCTCTCTTTCTCTATTGAAAAAAAGACTTTCTCTCACAGAAATAAAAGTTTACCAATGCTACAAATTTGTAATAAATAAGCATGATAGTTCAGTGATTTTTTGCAACGGGTGTAAACAGTTGAAGAACTTAAAAGTAGGAGAAAGAAAGGATACTCGCAAATGCAGATTTGAAAAAGAAAGCACCCCATAATTTGTTGGGTGTTAATGCATTATTGAGGACTGTTAAGAAGATAATAGGAAGAAAATAAACCTACTGAATAAAATTTATCATAAAAAAGAACGTCTTTGGGACACACACACATATATATTATTATCATTAGGTAATCTACCGGTTGAAGGAGGTTTTTGGATGGACACAGCTATCAAATAAATATTTTGTCACTCATAACAAAACAAAAAATCCAGTATCCTACTCTACATCAGACCCCTCTTCATCTCTATTATCAGGTAGATTACCTGATAGTAATAATATATATGAGTGTGTGTCCCAAAAACGTTCTTTTTTATGATAAATTTTATTCAGTAGGTTTCTTTTCTTCCTGTTATCTTCTTAACACTCCTCAATGATACATTAACACCCAAAAAATTATGGGGTGCTTTCTTCCTCCCTTCATCCCGTCCAACATCCCTACAACCTAACGTCATCGGAAAGCACAAGCCCCTCCACCACGTTAGGTTGTAGTCCGGGGAGGGATATATGTATATATATATATATATATATATATATATATATATTTTTTTTTAAATACATTTTTTTACTTGCCCTCCAAAGACTACAACCTTGACGTGGCGGAAGGGCTTGTGCGTTCAAATGACCCCTAGAGTTGTGCGGGCGGGAGCAATAATAATTGCTCCTGGTAGGGTCACCCATGCCAGATAGGTCGAAGGTTAGGAGCCAGACGGAAGGTAGTCCACGCAGCGTCTGTTCCTCAGTGAGGCGGCTGCAATGGCGTCTGACCCCAGTGGGGCGGCTAATAAGTGATGGTGTCACGTTAAAATCACTATTGAGGAAGGTACCAGGAAACCACCTCAATTATTATTCCCAAGATTAACATGATGGACAATACAGAGATTTTGGGTCCTGGCAACTACGGGGATCGGCCCAATCGTCCGTGTGTCGAGCCCGGCAGCGGGGGAGGCAAGGCTTCCGCGGTCGTCATCCCACGAAAACCTTGCAAGGAAAACAAACAGCAGCAGGACAGAATATGCATGAGAAGAAGACCACATTAGTTAGAATAGGTACGTGGAATGTTAGGACAATGATGAGGACAGGGAAATTGGAGAATGTTAAGCGAGAGATGGAAAGGGGAAATATGGATATTTTAGGTCTATGCGAGGTGAGATGGAAGGATATCGGGGATTACTGGAGTGATAAGTATAGAATAATATTCAGCGGCGGGGACGAGAGCCAACAAGGGGTGGCCATAGTATTAAATGAAGAGGTAGAAAGAAGCGTAGTCAACATAGAACATGTAACGGATAGAATATTACTAGTAGAGATAAAAGCAAAACCGACGAACTTGGATATTATTCAGGTATACATGCCACCGAGCAACCTTAAGGAAGAAGAGGTCGATAGGATATACGATCAGTTAGAGGACATAATCGCGTGTGTTCCTGCAGGGAAACATTTGATAGTTATGGGGAATTGGAATGCGACGGTAGGCGAAGGAAGAGATGGTGACGAGGTCTGGGACTATGGTTTAGGCTCGAGGAATGACCGCGGGGAGAAAGCAGTTGAGTTATGCAGGAGACAGGGGTTAGTCATAACCAACACTTGGTTTAGACACCACAAAAGAAGGTATACATGGAAAATGCCAGGTGACTTACAAAGGTATCAGCTAGATTATATCCTGGTTAGACACAGGTTTAGGAACAGTGTGATAAATTCGTACAGCTTCCCCGGAGCCGATGCGGACTCTGACCACAATTTAGTCGTTATGAAATGTAGCGTCCGCTTCAAAAAGATAAGGCAGGGGCGGCGAGTCAGAAAATGGAATGTTGAAGCATTAAATGGTTTGAAAGGAAGGAGTACAAACAGACGGTAGAGTAAATCAGGGATGATGGTAAAGAGCTAAGTACTATCGAAGAAAAATGGGAAAGTATCAAGAAAGGAGTATCGAAAGCCGCAAAAGACACTATTGGAACCGTTAACGCTAAAAGGATTAGGAAACCATGGATCACGGATGAGATGATTACAAAGATGGATGAGCGGAGAAAATCTAAGAATGTAAATATGGAGTGGGGAAAAATGATGTACAAAGAATTAAACAATAAAATGAGGCGGGCAACAAATAAACCAAAAGAAGGATGGTGGAAGACCCTGTGTGAGGATATGGAAAGTTTGCAGAAGACCCTTCGCAGAAGGGTGAAATTGGTGCGCTGTACGGCAAAGTTAAATCGTTATCGGGAAGTAAGAAAGGGAGATCAACGATAGCAGTTAGAGATAAGGCGGGTAAGGTAATAGTTGACGCAGGAAAGATCCAAGAGAGATGGAAGGAGTATATAGAAGAACTGTATAGTAAAGAACTTAGACCAATAACTTTAGACATAGAAAAAGAACAAGACCTAGAGGAAGAGAGGTCCAGGCATAATCGACGATGAGATGGGAAGGGCATTAAGGGCGATTTTCTAGAAAGAAAAAGGCTAAGCTAAACATTAAAATAGCAGGGTAAAAACTAGAGCAGGTAGAACAGCTTACGTATCTAGGAAGTGTTTTGGACCAACACGGACAAAGTAGTAGGGCCGTAAGGAGGAGAATTGCGCTAGGGAAAGAGGCTTTCACAAGGAGGAGGGAGTTGATGAGAGTGACGTTGAGTAAGGATTTTGTGAAAAGACTCGTAAAAACTTAAAAAAAACAAAAACAGAGAAGAAAACACATGAGGAAGTACTTGGTATAGGGGGCGAAGAGTGGGGTTTGTTGGGAGAAATCCTGTGGAGGCTGGGGAAGTGGATAAAGAGGGTATTGACTGGCAGCGGGATGTTGAAGACTGATAGAGAGGAGAATGTTAGGCAAACGAGAAATGGGAAGGTACAGGATAGGGATGTTGGACGGGATGAAGGGAGGAAGAAAGTACTCAGAGATGAAGAGGGACCTTATATAGAGTAGGATACTGGATTTTGTGTTTTGTTAGGAGTAAATAAATGTATTATTTAGCAACTTTGTCTATCCAAAAACCTACCTTAACCGGTAGAGTACCTAATAATAATAATTATATATATATATATATATATATATATATATATATATATATATATATATATATATAGAGAGAGAGAGAGAGAGAGAGAGAAACCCTCCTCGGACTACAACCTTGACGTGGTGGAAGGGTTATCTAAAGCCGCAAAAGACACTATTGGAACCGTTAAGGCTAAAAGGACTAGGAAACCATGGATCACGGATGAGATGATTACAAAGATGGATGAGCGGCGAAAATGGAAGATTTTAAATACAGAATTAGGCAAAATGAATTACAAAGAATAAAACAATGAATTGAGGCGTGCAGAAAATAAAACAAAAGAAGCATAGTGGAAGACGCAGTGCGAGGATATGGAAAGTCTCCAGAGGAAGGGTGAAATCGGTGCGCTATACAGCATAGTTAAATCTTAATCGGGAAGTAAGAAAGAGAGATCAATGATAGCTTAGACCAACAAAGAGCTTAGACCAACAAAGTTAGACATAGAAAAGGAACTTGACGTAGAGGAAGATAGCTTAGGTCCAGGCATACTAGACAATGAGATAGAAAGGGCATTGAGGGAGATGAAACTAAATAAGGCCGTGGAGGTGGATAACATTCCCGCGGAACTTTTAAAAGGCTTAGGAAAATGTGGGAGGAAGAGGCTATATGGGCTGATCCGTAGTATTCATGTGGAAGGAATCTGGCCGGAAGACTTTGTGAGATGAGTTTTAGTTCCTATTCCGAAAAAGGTAAAGACTACATAATGCGAGGACTACAGGACGATAAGTTTGATATCCCACGAACCTAAAGTTTTTCTCAGGATAATAAACAAAAGGATAGAGAGTAGGGCAAATGATTACTTAGGGAATGACGGGTTTGTGTTTAGGAAGGGGAGAGGTACGCATGATGCCATTGCAGTAATGAGATTATTAATCGAGAGGAATATAGAACACAACCAGGAGGTATTTGCCTGTTCGTAGATTTCGAAAAAGCGTTTGATAGAGTGAATTGGGAAAAACTAATGAGGATAATACAGAAAATAGGAGTAGATTGGAGGGAAAGGAGGCTAATCCGCAACCCGTACATGTCTCAGACTGCTCAGGTACGAGTGGGGAACGGGGAGTCCGGATGGGCAGTGTTAGGAAGAGGTGTAAGGCAGGGTTTCCCATTATCACCGTCGCTTTTTAACCTGTATGCAGAGGAAATGATTAAAGAGGCATGGGAAGAACTGGATGTAAGAATGAAAGTGGGCGGGGAATTCGTAAAATCAGTTAGGGTTGCCTATGATCAGGCTTTAGTTTGTCAGTCAGCCAAGGGGTTGCAAGCATTGCTGAGTGAATTGGAAATTCAGTGCGACAGGTATGGAATGAGAACCAATATTAATATAACAAAGGTTATGCGATTTTCTAGAAAGAAAAAGGCTAACCTTAACATTATAATAGGAGGGCAAAAACTAGAGCAGGTAGAAAGTTTACGTATCTCGGTAGTGTTTTGGACCAACACGGTCAAAGTAGTAGCGACGTAAGGAGAAGAATTGCGCTAGGCAAAGAGGCTTTCACGAGGAGGAGGGGGTTGATGACGGGGACGCTGAGTAAGGATGTTAAGAAAAGACTCGTAAAAACATTGATATGGAGCGTAGCTATATGCGGCGCGGAAACGTGGTCATGGAAGAAGGAGGAAAGACGTAGACTGGAGGCTTTTGAAATGTGGGTGTGGAGGAGAATGGAGAAGGTGAAATGGACAGAGAAGAAAACAAATGAGGAAGTACTTGGTATGGTGGGCGAAGAGAGGGGTTTGTTGGGAGAAATCCTATGGAGGCAGGAAAAGTGGATGGAGGGGGTATTGACCGGCAGCGGGATGTTGAAGACTGTAATTGAGGGTAGAATGTTAGGCAACCGAGGAAAGGGAAGGAACAGGATAGGGATGTTGAACGGGATGAAGGGAGGAGGAAAGTACTCAAAGCTGAAGAGGGACCTGATGTGGAGTAGGATGTGGTGTTTTGCTAGGGGTCATAAATTATTTAATTAGTAATTACGTCCATCCAAAAACCTACCTTAACCGGTAGATTACCTAATAATAATAATTAGCAGCAGTATACCAACGTAGGGCAGGTTTTTATGGAGTATATCTCTATGCACTGCTGTACTCGTAAGCCCGCCTAACCTGAAAAAAAATCTATATATCCAGTTTAACGTATAACAATAAGTCATTCTATAATCTTGCATACTGTCTACTTTCCTTCATTCAATCCAAAATGCACATTATTTTCCTCCCCATTCCTCGCTTTCCCAGCATTCTCCCCTATAGCACTACTTCCGGCATCCCAGTATCTTAGTATCTTCCGCATCGTCTTCCCCTACCTCCTAGGAATTTCTCTCAACAGCCAGCCGCCTGTCTCCCCTACCATCTCTAGAACTTCATGGTCGGTTTTCGTTTTCCCCTATTTTATTTACTCTTTTCTTCTCTACACCGCGAAAGCCTCAAATATAAGCTCATCTTCTTGCCCTAACGACAAAGTGTCCATATGCTCCATATTAAAGTTTTCATTTATCTTTTCTGAACGCCTTTACTCAGGAATGCCTGCGGTCAACCTCGCAAAACCAACGTCAACGCAATATACCAAAGCAATCTTTTTTTAATATCCCTGCAACTCCGTCCAACCCTCTCTAAAACACTTCCTAAATGGCTGCAATGTTTCTCTTAGCCTTCCTACTACTTCGTTCTCTTAAGATCAATTCTCAGCCCATGCCTATCATCGCACTGCTTCTGCAATGCACTAAGTAATCATTACAACACTATGGCTGAATGGCTAACTAACGCTTGATCCCCCGTAAATCTAAATGCTTTGATGACTTACCATCCTAATTTAACCCCGTCCCATACCTTGCCAACCATTTCTTCCGCAGATGTGTGCATTGGAATCCTTGTGTGATAATGGGCATTCCTGACTTATATCCCTACTTAACAATTACATCCTGGCTATCCATTTTGCCATCCGCACCCGTGCAGTCTGAGAGATGGACAGCTTCCGGATAATTTGTCTACCCCTTCGGTCTAGTCTAATTTTCTGCAAAATTTTCATTTCATTTTGCTTAGTTTACCCTATCGAACGCCTTCTGAAAATCTGCGAAACACACGAACATATCCGGGGTTCATCTCTATTGTTATTTCTACTAGTGACTACGTTATTGCCATGGCATTGTCTAAATCTACATAATACCCCGCAAGCCACAATACCTGTATGATATACCCCTGTGGCACGCTTGGTTACCACGGGACTTGCGGCCCAGTTTCAGTCGTAGCAGCATCAGGCATAACGCTTTTTCCTGGATTACGCGATATCGCCCAACTTGAAGAAGATTTGGTACAATCCTCGCGCAAATAATCATAACACTCGTGCGATAAGAAGATACTTGATCGCGCCAGAGTTCATTAATCACCTGTGCGCCCATTTTATCTTAACTTCTTTTGCACTACACAATTTATATCTATTTTAATATTATAATCTTCACTTCTACTATTTAAATTTTCTAACAATCAATTTCTTGAGAACTGATCTCTATCCAAGAATGAAATCTAAAAATAAACATATCGATCTTAGGACTTAGCCGCTAGCCTACTGCACGCACAACGCTCACGAAAAAATCGTAGTGAAGTCTTGCGATAGGTATTCGGGCTTCAGAGATGTACCTGTAGAGATGGATAGGAAAACACGATACGGATTCCCTGCTCTCAATCTTTTCCTTCCTATTGTGGCGACTTTTTGCAGGGCAATGGCATGCACGACGCTTACCCTCCTGCGCGTCTAGAACAATAAAAACAAAACGTCTGCTCTCAGCATTAGCAATTTTAATATCAGTCGCGTTTGGGGCACGTTTATGGAGGAAGCACCGTGCGTAGATGTGAAGGGAATTTCGGAGGGGGACCGCCACGGGAGGCGGGACGGGCGTCGGCTGAGGGGCGCGGGAACGGAATGGCCAGACGGAATTCTGGATGGGGACCGATGTCTGTCTGCTGCGCGCGGTGCAGCGGCGGAGATGGAAGGGGGAGAGAGGGAGTTAGCGTTCGGAGTGGTCCGGGACGGAGAGTGTTTCGGTTTCTCGGAGGAACAAGAGGGGGAGAGAGTAGGGGCGCGTGGGAAGAGGAATGGGAGGAGAGGGTCGAAGACGGGACGGGCTCCCTCATCGGCAATTGCGTACGTAGTTGGAGAGGGGCGGGCGGGAAAGGACCGGGATCTCCTCGGAACAGCCTGAGATTCACCCTCGCCGTCCACACCGTGACCGACCGACGCTCCCCTCCTCGTCTTCTGGCGTCGGCTGGCGCACCCACGAAAGCTGCCCTCTCCGCCCGCACCAAATGCACGCAACTGCCAACCGACCGCACCCCGGGGGACCAGCCACCCCCGGCCCACCGCTTTCGGGGGTGTGCAACATGAATCGACACCCTGGAGAACGTAAAATTAATCCCTCGATATACAAACATCACTCACTCTTATAGCAATATTTTTTCTCGATTCTTGATGTATCTAAATGATTTAAAGGTTTGCGCTCTCTAAGTGGCCTTAGGTCAAGTGTCAACAAACACCGCTTAGCAATAACTGAAGGCCTTAATCCAATACCATAGAGATATTTCTTGCAATAAAAAGTATTGCAAATTTAATTTTGAAAGTGGGCATTGAAATTGCGATGAAAAAGTCAGAATTTACAGTTTTAGAAAGCGAGGGAGCGAATCGACTAGGTCTCGACTTACGAAAAGCTCATTCAGGAGATTGTTAACAGAATTTAAGAAAATAATCGATACGCCTGTCGTCAGATAATGAAGGAGTGGAACTGTTGCTGAACCAGGGCGATCAGCCTCGCGAAAGTTAGAATCAACTAATACCGTGCCGCTGCTCAAATTTTTCTGAACAAGAAGGATTTCGATGATTACTTTATAAAATTAAACTTTTATGATAACTATTTCTAAAAAAAATAGAATTTATCAATCGCCTTGGCATCGATATCGATTCTTAATTGGTCGACGATTCGTCTCACATCATTAATCTAGTTTTTTGGCTTAATGATTACCTTATTGAAACAGCAAGGTAATACACAATGGTTTTTGCGGAGAATGGCATGAGCAATCAATCCATCATAACTGGACAAAGCTTGCTCAAGGTTTTCCAGGTTATAATATTTGCAAGACAAAATACATCCTAAACGTGTAAGCGTCTCATTTCTATTACGAGTAGTGAATCATGAATGGTTTCCGGCGTAATTTTATGGAATCGATTCATATTGGAAATGAAAAGTAGTAACTTTGTGATTCCACTGAAAAATGTTTTTATTACGAGACGACCCGGGATTCGACGTTCAACGTCATCTTCAGGTGACAACTCTGACGGACATCCATCTATATATATTACACTCCGGTGGGGGTGGGGAGGGTCGGAGGGTGGATGGGGGAGGAAATTGAGCAATGGTAGTTGGAGGGAAGGGTGGAAACATGAGGCACCCTATGAGGAGCGTTCCTCCCATTGGCGGAGGAAAGTGGGTGGGTTTCAACGGTTCATAGGCACAAATTCAAAAATCTTTTATATATCTTTTATAAACGCACGAATATTCCCCTCTTGCCGCTCACAGTGACTCCTCCCTCCGTCCGTCCAAAAACGTTCCCCCTTCGACCAGAGCCATTGGTACCGCTCCATCCATTCTCTTCATCTCACTTCTTCGAATTTTCCCACCAAAGTACTTCCCTCCTCGTCGCTTCCGAAACAAAGCAATAACCAGATTCCAGATTAACCAGCGATTACCGATCAGTATTTTGCATGAAAATGGACATAGAAGTGAGAGCATTTGATTTGCTTTTTTGGACAGAGAGAACATTACATTAGCACAGGAACAGTTTATAAAAAAGGATAAAACGGTCGGTGAAGACACTGTTTATTCTAATAGCACAGTCTTTTATGGAACGATTCCATTCTTGGAAGCAAATTGTAGAAAATATGTAGTGATGGGAGATACTGAACGTTAATTGCGAAGAGGAGAAGGCAGGGGATGGGCAACTTATCAGGGAAGTGTGAACTTATTCGACGGTGGGGGACGTAGCAACCGAGGAGGAGCAAACCAAGACAGTGGTGTAGTGTTGGAGTAAGTATTAAATCATATCCAGAAGTCTTTATTAAGACTATAAGAATAGGAAATCCAAAGAGGCCGTCCAAAACCTAAATTCCAATGGTGGACACCTTATAATTGCTCGACATGCAATAGGTGGTAAGTAATGGGCACGGAAATAACTACCCCAGCATTCGAAGACACTATGATAACAAGCGAACCCCTAAGCCGCTGATTTACACATCCGTGTCAATTTCTTCTCTAAGCTATTTAGCATTCAAAAAACAGTTTCCCTTTGAAATCTCGAAACAATTCACTCCCGAGACTTCCCGAGCAAAGAACATTTCGAAACATCTGTAATTAATTCAATAAATGTTTGGCATTTCCATGAAGAGATTTGAGATTCGGTGGTGCGGAAGTCAACTGTGCTAGCTGAAGCAGCATAAAAAGGATTTTGTCGAAACGTTTACTAATATTTACTCAGCTTCAAAGTATTGACAAACTAAATATCTTTCGAAACACCGAGCGTAGGCTTCTCTCGCTTTTTCTTCATTTCGC
The DNA here is from genome assembly GCF_022747635.1 of Hetaerina americana. Classification (NCBI taxonomy): domain Eukaryota; kingdom Metazoa; phylum Arthropoda; class Insecta; order Odonata; family Calopterygidae; genus Hetaerina; species Hetaerina americana. The sequence goes on from NW_027287542.1 coordinate 13,485, forward strand.
ATTCACCAGAAATACAGTTTATATTAACAGAAATACGATTTTCTGTACCATTTTCCGACCTTATGCTCGATTCCTCATTTAAAATATAGCTTTATGGTATTCATTATCATTAATGTTTCTATTGCAGACAATATTTGGTCTTACTGTTCACTCCCATCGTAAAATATTAAGACTTTTTCTAGCCATTCCGTTGAATTGATAATCTTCCAAACTTTTCGTGACTTTCTCAAGATAAAACTCACGTCCATAAGATTCAGCAAGTGGCAAAACATTTTTTACAACCAAAGTAGGGATTAATTTAAGGACGACTGGTGACGGTAGTACCCAGAGAACACAAGGTAACGACAAGTGCGGTGGTGAAATATCCGAGTTAATCCCGAAGTTCAGCATAATTCTTCCGTCTCCTACGCGCAGATCCCATCAACCGTGGATGGAACCATGGGGAGTGTGTTTCAATGGGCGATTGTGGTGAGTGCGGATTCCGGGATCCGGTTCGACGAAACTGAATCGATTCCATCCTCGCAATCGTCCCAGGCGCCCCGTTCCCATTCCTCCCTCCTCACCCTCGTCCCTTCCGAGAGGACTAATCAATCCGCTACCAGCCCCAAGAGCGCTCCCAGCAACTCACTCTTCTCCGGAGTCTCCCTCTCGTGTCATCATCGTCCTCTGCACCCAGTGTGGAGGCACACCCCATCCCACACGCGCCCGCTCCACTCCCTTCCGAAATTCGTATGGACCCCATCCAAACAGTCGCACACCCTACCTTCCATTCCCCCACCCGCCCCCACGGAGGAGGACGAAGCGAGCCGGTGTAGGAGGGAAGAATGGGGGGGGGGACTCGCATCACTATTTCGAGCAGGATGGAACAAGGGTCCCGCGGGAGGGAGGCAAATGCCATGGGGGGGGGCGAAGGGATGCATCCAAGTTATAAAAGGGCCGACTGCACTCGTGTTGGCCAATAGGGGCTTGCAGGGAGGGGGTTCGGGGGTGATGCAGCGTATGCGTGAGGCGGACCCTGTCCGCGTGATGGGATGAGGGGGTAAGGATGAGTGAGGAGGAGGGAAGGAATCGGAAGAAACGAAGGAGATGGGTGGGATGTGGTCGAGGAGATGTGGCCGGGGGAAATGGGCGAAAGGGATGAGACAGAAAGGGTATCATTCGGACGGAATTGAGATCACTGCCCTTCCCACCTCAGATTGTCAACCTTCATCAACTCCAATTGCGAACGACAATTAAGATTCAAATGAACACAGGAGTGGCAACACTCTCACAAAATGAAAGACATCTGAGAGATATTGAGACATACGCAGTTTGGAGAATGAAGGGGAAGAACGTATTCATTAAGGGTTTGAGAGGATGCAAAAAACGGTTGGGGAAAATTTCAATATGTCAATGTACATATATATAAAAAGGATCCGTGCAATAATTATCGGGAGTGGATCCAAAAATCATAAATTGATTCCAGTTATCATTACAATTACTTAAAATCTTCAAAACACATTCCTTGAGAGCCTTTGTCGTCGCCGCTTGAACCGCCTTGATGGAGTCGAACCGATATCCTTTGAGCTCCCTTTGAGCTATCCTTTGAGTTAATAACGTTGTCGAGAAAATCTTCATCTTCCTGGATGCAGTTCAAAATTTTTTTCGAAAATTCCAATTGCGACAGTTTTTGTTCCTCCCTCAAGACTTTCGGCACCAGTAACTCGCACACTTTCCTCATCCCAAGATCCTTTGTTACATTGGTGTGGACGGTTCCGACTGAAAGGCTGGTCTCCTCAATGATAAGGGCAAAGGTTAAACGGCTCTACGAGTCCAAAACCTTCTTCACTTTGGCCACCATTGGCACTTTGGCCACCATTGGCACTTTGGCCACCACATTGGAAATTCAGTGCGACAGGTACGGGATGAGAATCAATAGTAATAAAACAAAGGTTATGCGATTATCTAGAAAGAAAAAGGCTAAGCTAAACATTAAAATAGGAGGGCAAAAACTAGAGCAGGTAGAATAGTTTACGTATCTCGGTTGTGTTTTGCACCAGCACGGTCAAAGTAGTAGGGACGTAAGGAGAAGAATTGCGCTTGGCAAAGAGGCTTTCACAAGGAGGAGGGAGTTGATGACAGGGACGTTGAGTACGGATGTTAAGAAAAGACTCGTAAAAACTTTGATATGGAGCGTAGCTATGTGTGGCTATGGAAACGTGGTCATCGAAGCAGGAGGATAGACGTAGATTGGAGGCTTTTGAAATGTGGGTGTGGAGTAGAATGGAGAGGGTAAAATGGACCGAGAAGAAAATAAATGAGGAAGTACTTGGTATGGTGGGCGAAGGGAGGGGTTTGTTGGGAGAAATCCTATGGAGTCAGGAAAAATGGATGAAGGGTGTACTGACCGGCATTGGGATGTTGAAGACTATAATTGAGGGGGGAATGTTAGGCAAACGAGGAAAGGGAACGAACAGGATAGGAATGTTGGACGGGATGAAGGGAGGAAGAAGGTACTCAGAGATGAAGAGGGACCTAATGTAGAGTGGGATGTTTTGTTTTTCTAGGGGCCATAAAGTGTTGAATTAGTATTTTTATCCATCCAAAAACCTACCCTAACCGGTAGATTACCTAATAATAATATATACATTATATATGTATATATTTGTTCTACAGGGAAATGATCAAACTATTTTTAGAGAATTTAAAGCACTAATTTTCATCTGAAATCCAGGAATCCAAATTTTCGATTAAACTATCGTTCCTCTGAACTCGAGAAAATAATAGACATATGCCTTGTGAAAAGGAATCAATAATGGAGGTTGTAATACATGCCCAACATAATTGGCGTCGACTATGGGTTAAATAAATCGTGGCACCAATGGCGTTATTGAATGAAGAAGGATGGCGATGCGTCACACGTACCGAAGGGGAAGGTGAAGCGCCAACTGACCGCCGTAAGCCGATACCCCCATCAGGACTAATCCTGACGCACTAGGCTGGGGACTGAGGAGACATACATACTCTATTAATAATGCAACGGAAAACCATGTTTTAGGGGTGTAATATTATTTGACGTGCGACGCAAGATAATCCTGTAAAATGAATAACAATTTATGTTCGCTCTGTGAATCAAAGGGCCAGCGGACCCATCCCGAGCGATATGCGCGGGCAAGCCACCACCATCCAAATTCCTCGGGCTGAGCAAGGGTCAGGAGACTGGGAAGGGCGGCACCAGCGCGAGGTGGTGCCACTTCCATGCTTGGTGCCCTTGACAAAAGCACGCAAGGGGTAGTTTTATGTTCGCGGATTTATGAGCGAATATTGATTTATTAGCGATGCAGGGCGGTGTCTGAAAGCTTCCGTCGTCGCTGTCTGCGGGGGAGCGTCCTAATACGATCCATTCACCACTGTGTCGCACCGCAAGGGGAGGGCACACGATGAGGGGCGGCGGGGGAAGGTTTGTAGATCGCCCTCCCTTGCCCTCCTCCTCAGTGAACACGACGGGAGTCCACGCGTTTGTGTGTTCAGCAGCAAGGGTGTTCACTGTTCATTCCACACCCATCTTTCACTCGGGATCGAGCCCCGAAATTCCCCCTCTTGGGCACCCCTTGGACTTATCTGCTTCGGTTATGAGAGCGGCTTCGGCTTAGCAGCAGAGACGGTCAGTGCCCAAAGGTAGAGGTGGGAAAACTTGTTGGGGGGCTGAGGGAATCTGGGAAAGTCGACGAGTCTTTAATTTACTCTTAGAGGAGGGAGGCATCAATGAAACCGCGGTTAAACATTCCACCTGTTAGACGGAATGAACGCAGTTGAGGAACCAACCAAGGAATGCGAACGTAGAGATCGCAATATAGAAAAATATATCAACACCTGGATTTAAACCAGGACCTCTTATTGAGAACCTATGGCATCGCATTCTTTTTGCGTTACAGTTAGTAGTTTGCAGTTCTTTCTATTTGAATTTTACCCTGAAATATTGAGGTCAGCAATGCAGAAATTCCATTGGTCTTACCTGAGGATTCAGTTATACATCCAGATATGCTCCATCCTCATCGCATGGGATCATTCTAGAATACTGCACTTCCACTATGTTCCAATAAAAACAAAGAAATGAAAAGGAAGATTTGTTGTCACATGCTATTAACAATTTCTCTTCCTTGTTTTTCTTCTTCCGTATCAATTTTTAAGCGGTTTAAAAAGTGAAAATAATTTCTGCATTCATGAAGTATTGGAAGTAATCTAAAAACACCCGAGGAACCGATGAAGTCACAAAGTACAAAATCAGCGAACTGGTGGAAAAGAAATGATTTATTGAGTTGGGCCATTAAGACATGCAGTTGCCATAGCGGGAGAGATAGTATATGTCGGAACAACAGTCCCACAAAATGTTTCAAAGAGTAAAGGTGAGCAAATTGAGGTGCTGCAGAACAATGGGAGTTAAAAAGACCAGCATAAGCTCGGAGCAAATTAAGCGAGGACAGAAGTCGTTAAAAACCGACAAAAACGGAAAGAAATAAACTTTGCAAAAGATTCGAGAGAAAATTGAGGAAAACATGACAGGGGTGATAAATTACCCCGCAATAAGTAGGTACCACACTGCGACGGCACAATAGTAAGAAACTTGAAGGGCTTAACTTAAGAGATAAATGCAGTTCAAAAGTAAAAATAAAAGCAAAATAAATAGATCGTATTATCCTGGGCAGTAGGTCTTTGACATTTATGATACCGGCACGTTCTCAAAACGGTGATTGGACGAAACTTTATTTTTTTTAATTTACCCGTTCGCTGGCACTTTTTTCTTATCTTATTTTCCATAATGACGGCAGAGGGTCATTGATTATTTGTAAATTGTGGGACTCGGTTTTGTGGGGGGGGGGGAAGGCATTGCAGCATTCACAAAAAGTCACGTTGGGGGCGGTGGTGTACGTACGATGCGTCATCTTCTCTTAGCTTAGGATAAATTAGTTGCTTATTCCTTCTGGCGAAGTTTCCATTATCATTGCTTCCAAATCCATTGCTAAGAGTGGAAAAGACGGCGTGAGGAACGGCTAAGTTTTATGCGTAATTACGAAGTTTAATTTTTTTATGCGTCTCGAATTTTTAACTTTTGAAAAACTGACTCCTACTGAGATTCATCGTCGTTTAAAGGATGTTTATGGTGTAAATACTGTCAATAGGTCTATTTTAAATCGATGGGTTGTTGAATTTCGTGGTTGCGAGCCTGGAAAAGCCATAATTGTTCATTGAACACGCAGCGGACGTCCGATCACTGGCACAGACGATAAATATCGCAAACTCCTCGAATATTTCGTCCAAAATGACCGGCGAATCACTCGAAAGCGTATCGCAAACCTTATTGAAATATTTAAGGCACGAGTCGGCTTCATTGTTGAACAATTGGGATGCCGTAAAATCTGTGCACGATGGGTACCACGCCATCTCACGAATGAGAGCAAACAAAACCCTACTTTTCAAGAAGTTCTCTCGGGTTTCCCACCGGGTCAGGTTGCAGTACACTGACGTTTTGATGGCTGAATATGCCATCGTCTTCAGGGTGAAGTTCAGAGAAAAAAAAAGGCCTGGTATTTGTACTCTCCGCCAAGGCTCAGGTGTGCCCTGATTGGTCGAAAGCGTTAATGTACTCCGCTACGGCCAATAGTTTGCGTTCCCATGCATTTATTATTTTCTTTAGCACTGGCTTCCAAGTGTTACTGATTTGGAAGCCGTTGTCTCCGTTGAAAGTATTAGTGTCTAATCGGATTTCAACGGCTTCTTTCATCACGCTATCCCAGTAGCCGTTGGCGTGGCATAGCCTCTTCGTGCCGGTTAAGTTGATTCTATGGTCGTTATTGAGGCAATGTTCGGCGACCGCAGATTTCGCTGGGTAGTTCTGAACTTCACCCTGAAGACGATGGCAGAGTCAGCCATCAAAACGTCGGTGTACTGCAACGTGACCCGGTGGGAAACCCGAGAGAACCTCTTGAATACAATACGCCGGGAAAACCTGAGATCCTTCAAAACCCTCCTTATTCCCCAGAACTTGCGCCTTGCGATTTTCATTTTTTTCATCAACTCAAGAGACACCTCAAGGGTAATAATTACCCCTCGGACGATGAGGTAAAAGCAAAAATTCGATAATAGCTCGCTGTTTTATTCGCACTGACATGACACTAGAACACGTCTCCTTTCTTCCGCTTCTCAAAATAAACTGGATGAACGTTGCGACCTCAAACCTGCGCATGCATGTTGAGGGGGAACGTTACCTCCACATGCCACCGGAAGTGCTTCTGGAGGTTATTTTGTTTGTAGTCTACAAGCAAGTGTGCATTAGTTTCCAGCCTACTCTCGTATCTAAAATATTTACAACCCCGGTGCGATTAATAAACTAGCGAGATATGTATCCACGCAATCATGCAGGATGTGGGAGGGAAGGGGGAGGATTGGGAGGGGAAGATTGGGGCAATGCGCCAATGGAGCACACCTTTTCCCCAGAATCAGAATGAGAGAGCCCTGGCGTCGCCGTTTGCGTCTCCTCTCGACTGCCGAGTTTCAGAAGAGGCGCTAGGTGCGAGCACCACGCATGAGAAGAGGCGCTCGGTGCGAGCATCACGTATCATAACACGACGACGTCGAAGGCGAGTCACGCCCGAGGGTGGGGGTCGCAAATGAGCAGCATTCGCTTGGATTTTTTTAATGGATGAGTCCTCACAATGGCCACCGAAGACGCCGACTGGGGAGAAACAAACAGGGTGGGAAATTAGGAGCAAAGGCTTTTCCGACGAACAAATCCCCCTAGAGGAGGGAAGAAGCGAATATTCGGAAAGGGGGCGGAAAAAGGAGGGTCGATGGGAATTCAAGGGTGGTTGGGGGTGGGTGCTTTAGGGTTAGGGCAAAGAGGAAAGGTGACGTGGGTTGGGAGGGCGGTAGGGGAGGGGAGCGGATAGGTTTGGTAGGCGAGATTGCCCCCGGGACGAGTGGCCTCGCGGAGAGTCGATGGCTGTGTAGCGCACGACCCCCTAGGCTCCCGGATTAGTCACTGCATTGGCTCCCTCCCTCCTCCGCACGAAGCGGAAAGACCCCCCCCCCCCTACTTGCAGCCGACAATCCCCGCCCTCGCAAGGGTCCGTGCGCCTCACTCCCCTTTTATTTGGAGGCAACAGAGGGCGCTCGTCTCTAAGGGAAACCCACAGCCCGTTTCTCTTCTCCTCTCTCCCTCCCGATGCTAAGAATTGTGGGAAAATAGATTGGGATTGCGAGCGATGCGTTCGCTTAGCGGAAGGAAATGCCGCCTGCAACCCTCCCGCCCAGCACGACCTCGAAGGGCGGCAGGGGGTGGCAGGGGGGGAAAGAAGAAGGAACGTCCTATTTGGAGGTGTAGAGATTGTTTTCCCTCGCGCATGATGGCCGCTTCCGGTTGATTGAAGGACCGAAAGGAAAAGTGATACGGGGTGGGGGAGGGGGGAGTGCAATGGGATGCCCTTGAGATGGCAAGGGAGCAGCAGGGTGACATGGCAGTAGGCAAAGGAGCAGGAGGGAGACATAGCAATAGGCAAAGGAGCAGGAGGGAGACATAGCAATAGGCAAAGGAGCAGGAGGGAGACATGGCAATAGGCAAAGGAGCAGGAGGGAGACATGGCAATAGCAAAAGGAGCAGTAAGGCGACATGGCAGTAGGCAAAGGAGCAGGAGGGAGACATGGCAATAGCAAAAGGAGCAGGAAGGTGACATGGCAGTAGGCAAAGGAGCAGAAAGGTGAGATGGCGGTAGGTAAAGGAGCAGAAAGGTGACATGGCAGTAGGTAAAGGAGCAGTAGGGTGACGCTTTCCTCAGTATCTTTGAAATTCCTAAAAGCAGCACGCAGGCGGTCGTATTTCACTTTGAAAAATATTCGAATATTGGAGATCTGAGGGAGATCTTACCCGTCCCTGGATTTTGAACACGGCCAAAACAAAGCATGATTTTGATTAATTGCATATGCACATCATAAGTTTTTAGCGATCACCGTCATCATCAGATTTTCAATCCAAAGATAGTTTTAGTGCAGCCCTCCATTCTGCTCCATTCATTCCCTTAGTCCTGAAAGGTTTTTAGGATTGGCATTTTTAAATGGAAAAGATCAGAGAGAAGTGAGTGTACTGAATACTAATATGAAGAAATAGAAACCGATGAGCCTCTCACGAGATAGATGTAACATACAAATGGGAGAGCATAGATTCAAGTTGGTGGAACGGGTCACCAATTGCAGAAGCATTTTCAACGAAAAGTAGGGAGTAGTTGGGGCAGCAGGTGAAGCATTTTCTCTCCAAGAAGTAGCAATGGCAAAAAATAGAGGAAACTAATTAGCCTGAATTCTGGGTGAAGCCGTAAATAAAACAACAGGGAAGAGTTTAGCACAGAAAGAAGGATGCAAGCCGGATATTGTAGAAGGCAAACGAAAAAGGCCTTGGCTATGGCTGGGCAAGAGAAGAAGTCGGAGGGTGAACAGAAACTAGGGCATAAAAAATGGATGGAGCAGATGTAGAGAGGGAGAGGCAGGTTGGAGTCGGTGGTGGAGTGCGGGGCAAGTGTGGGGAAGAGAATGGAGCTTCTGATGACGTTGGGGGAAGTAGACGCTAAGAGGAGTTGATGGAGGCGACATTGCACGGTAATATATTCATTCTCCAAGCTATAGAAGCGAGCGTAAAAATGTTTAGGGGCCGGAAAAACCATCTATTAGACGATATGATGCTCGCGATGGAATGCCAGCTGGAGTACTGCATTTTGAAATTGCATTAAAAACGTCACCAAGAGCAAATGGCAGTGTAAAATGATCATTCACGGAAGAAATGGAAAGGAAATGGCAGTATTTCTCCGATTTAAAAAAATTATTGAATGTTTCGGCTCACGAAGTCATCATGATGTACTCAAGCTTGAAAGTCTGGAAATTTTTATGCAATAGCATTGAATCGGCAATGTACAACTCCTTACGTTATGCACCATAGAACTAGGGATATCCGCGAATGGCCTCAGCTGTCAATCACCTCCTTTAAATATTATTGTTCCTATAGAATTCATAGTATTCATATAAGAGTTTCATATTCAACACAAGAAATAATAGGAAGAAATGATACTTTAAAGAGATTGGAATAAAACCCGGAGGAAAGCATTCAAATGGCGTGACGGTTCCACAACCTATGGAAGATCGGATATTATTTTTAATGGTCACTCACATATTGCCAATTGCCGCGCATACATTCATACTTCTGTGGCCTAACTGCATGTTTCGGCATTAATTCAGATGTGCTAAGTACTCGTATAAATAGTCAGTGTCTTGTCATTTGAGTCACAGTCGTAAATCATTTGAATGACACATTTATAGATTGGAAAGAAATGGTAAATTGAAACCTCTATGTTGAAACACAAGAACAATGAGGTCTTCCAGGGTAATAATTTATACACACGAGTGATATACCATAGTTTCAAAGTGGTAACGAAGAGAAGGAAGATAAAATTCTTTGCTGGAAACCATGCTCACAAGGATTTGGATATATTGGTAATGCATGATAGGAATAATTAATTCACTGCATCACGAAATACTTTAATAAAGAGTTACCCAGCAAAAATAAGAACGTATTATCATGAGGAAAGTTTACAGTATTCTTTAAAAACAGTTATTTTTACATACTTTCTTTAGATTTAAAAGTATATTTATACACTTTGAAATAGGCACGTGACATTAGATCAACGCAAGTCATTCGTTTTAATTCTCAAACATATACACATTATTACAGTAGCATGGAGATCATGCTTTTCTTAGTATGGTTTTCTTTTAGAATCTCTGTCTAAATATTGAGAAAGGTGTAATAGAAGGAATTATGGCGCCGACTCATTTGTTTAAATAATATTTTTTTTTCTCTTTTGGTTGATGTGTCCTCGATGCCCTGCCTGCCTGTACTCAACACTCACTGTGCTTTCTTAGGGTGTTTATTCCGTGAAAAGATGATAGGGCTGGTAGAAACGAGTGTGTTAGTACTTCTCTCGAATAGCCTTTCTCAGGAAACGCAGTGACATAATATAAATTGTTTTTTGTTCTCTTTGTTTCGAATGACTCTTTCAAAAAAACTTAATGCACGTCATAAGCGTGAACGTTCGCTAAGCCTCTCGAAGATAGACTTAGGACAAGGGAAACGGGCGATGTCGCTGGGATTTTCCTTTAATAACGTAATTGCACTGATTCTGGAAACAATCATATTCTTTGGAAAGAATGGTGCGTATCTCGAAGGCCCGAGCGGGCGTGCACGAGAGACACGTGATTGTGCAACCTCACGAATACGGAGATGTTTGAAACAATTGCCTTCGACACATGATGACCCCGAGTGACGAAATTTACATTTTACGTAACACTTTGTTGAGGAAAGAAGAAAGCAGGTTTTTCCAACGTCTAATGATACGTATTGATGATTCTTCCTACGCGATTTTACTTAGATACACGTTCTCTCCTCTTTTTGCCTCGAAAACCACAATCCTCGTCTACTCACAAGCGAAGGAGAGAGGGAATTACATTTTCCCGAATGTCACGCCACCACCGGGCAGTCAGTCCGTCGGATCCAGAGGTTTGGCTTAGCAACGACTAACTAACTAGTAGCCTACCACCCACCGACTGACTGGCCGGAAGATTCATGCTAAAGAATCAAGCACACCGCGACCCCAATGCCCCTCCAAAGTTTCTTCGATTCTATATTTTATGAGTTTTTCCTAATATCCCATTTTTACCAAGATTCAATTATTTTCAGGTGAAAATTTAAGGAACCAGGATTTCAGCATTTCAGGAAAAAAGGAAATTAACAAAAAATTGTCACTCAATTGATTTACGACTGTGACTCAAATTAATATGACGCTCTCACTATTTATACTTAGCACATCTGAATTAATGCCGACACAGGCAGTTAGGCAGCAGAAGCAAAAATGTATCAGCTGCAATCGAAAATATGAGAGTAACCATTGAAAAAAATATTCTACCTTCAATAGGTTGTGGAACCATCACATCATTCCAATTTTTTTTAAATTCGGGTTTTATTCCAATCTCTAAAAAATTTCATTTTTTTCCAAATATTTCTTCCACTTTTTCAAGAAGTAATGTTGACACACCTTTTTCTTTGTTTTTTTATGGCGAAAATGCTTTTTAAATACTTCTAAAATGCTCATTAAATTAAAATAATTGGACCACATCATCATTAGAGTACAAATTTGAGGATTTTTGTCCCATAGCCTGAGAAATCAAACATTTTTCCCAGAATCCACCGACCCGACTTCCCACGCTCCATCAGGGTTCGATTTGATTTACCCCACTTTCCACAGGCTATTTCAGTGACCAGCGCACCCTTCTCAGCTGCTGAGCTTCGACCACGGCCCGCCTCCTTCGCCCAGACGACTGAAACGTCATCTTCCGCCGCCGACCCCGCAGGCTTCCCGCGCGGCCGCCCCCAGGGTCAACCCCCACTCCTTCGCCCCCGACTCGGATCAGGGAGGAATGAAACTTCCCAAGACATGGGGAGAGGGAAGAGGAGGGCAGGCGGTCCAAATGGAAACATTTCTAATTTGTGTGATTTCCTCGTCTTTTCCGACGCGATGCGACCGGGAGCGTGCTTGTTCGTGTGTGCGTGTGTACAAGCGTGCGTGCGAATGAGAGAGCGGTGTGCGTTCGACGGAATTTCACATTAATCCCCCACATTCAACATCCCCCTCTCTGAGCCCCCGCCCAGCCCTCTCCTCACACCCCATCCCCTCCTAACCAAACCCACTTCCTCCCACCCCACCGGGTCCGCGATTTGCATACAAAGAGGGTAGGGGTCCGGGACCCTGCGTAACCCCCACCATCTACCCTCCACTCCTCACTCTCCCGCCCCCGCGGGGACCCTTCGAACCCCTCCTCCGTGGCGGCGCAGACGGCTAGGCCATTTCATCCCTCTCAACAGCGTTACCTCCCTTTCCCTCATTCTGTTAATAAAAAAAATATTTTTAGTCGGGGGGGGGGCCTCTTATACCTTCTTTCCCCTCCAGGGGTGGATGCTTCCATCCACCCCACCACCCCACGGCGCCTCTCCCCCCGAGCCATTTGCGTAAATGTGAGGGACGCCGAGGCGAGACGTCTTAACGTGGGTCCACCACCCCTCTCCCCCTCCCCCCTCCCCACGTCACCTTGCCAACGAACTACGCAAGGCGTAATCTTCGGATTCGACCCCATTTCTTGGAGAAACAATTATTCTTGTGCGATTGGGGGGGGGGGGCACGAAAGACGCCTCTTCACCTGACTCAAGCAAAGGCGCACGTATTGACAGCTGCGGGAAACAGCTGACATCTTATGATTGACCACGCTCTGTGGAATAGGAAACGGCTCGTATAACCATGGCGACACAATGTCAAGGAGGGAGCCATATTTTAAGTATAAATATTACAAGAAATGTACGCTCAATCTACGGAAACTGCTGATACACATAACTTCTAACGATATATCTAGAGTTAAATTCGCGCTTGAATCTCTGCTTATCGTGATAAATGTAAAAACCATATTTTTCTTAGAATATCCTATAATGACTCATGGAAAGGCTTCGCAGGCACAAGTACCATAGTTTTTAAGTAAGCTGCATGAATTTGTTCTTTCTTTCCCGGGCATACGACCGTGATCTTCTGCGTGGATTACCTCATCTATTTACACCAGCACTTTCCCCGTACTCTCTCTTGCATTAACTACGCCTTTCAATTGAAACGGGGTCATTTTTCCTTGGGACATTCATTTTTTGAATAGATGTACGTAAGTACAGTGATATTCCAGGGTCATTGTTATTGAGACAAAAATAGGTAAATATTCGCTAAACTTCTAAATATATTGTTTGTTGCGCCCCCAACTCAACCTCAAATTAATGGTTATAACCTTGTGTTTGCAAATTTTCGACGTTAACCGCAGATAATTCCATGCGGTCTATTTGTGTTACACGAAATCCGCTGATGCATAATACAGTATTTATTTGCATGGAAGATAATCGAATTTCGCTCCACCGCAGATTTATTCTGCTTCGCAATTCCGAGTGCCAATGGTCTTAAATATCGCTAACTGTCCATTCGAAGTCATCGTTACTGAATACATTATCTGTCCCTTAGCTTTAGCTCTTCGTTTTCATTCGTCCTTCGCTGGACACACGTGAGGGCGAGGGAGAGAGAAGCATTAAATGGAATAATGAAAGAGGGCAGAGCGCTGAGCACTGAATACATTCAGAAATATAAGAGACATGAGCACTGAAGCTTTGCAATTGATTTCGCAAGCAACATAACAATTCAGAATTAAGATGATATCGGCAGTTGTTGGGATTTTAGGGAAAGAGCCTTGTAAATCCTAGGATAGAGTTGGTATTACGTCCCTCAATTCCTCGCTGTGATATCCAAAGAATTCTTATATATATATATATATATATATATATATATATATATATATATATATATATATATATATATATATATTAGCACTAGTGGACACAGACAAAAACACAGAAACACACAAAAAAGAGACTCACTATTTTTCGAATTTTCGGTGGTCGTTGCCACCTTTATCAAGGAAGAGAGGGACAGAACTGAAGGGAATACGAGGGCTGGAGCGATGGATGGAAGGGGAAGGTGGGGAGAGAATGCCGAAGGGACGGGTTTGGAGGGGCAGCGTTAGAAGGGATGGGAAAATGTAGAAGGTGATGGGGGTGGAAGGGGGATGAAAATATAATTAGAGCAGGGTAATTAGTGCCTAATATTGATTCCTGGCCAGTTCCAGGACTCCAAGAGCCAGATGAAGGATTGCTCTAATGTTTTCAGTTTCAGTGGAGGATCAGAGGGTGGGAGGGATACTATGATGGATACACTATAGCATTTATCAAAGGGGGTGCTGTGTTCGGAGGCGTTGTTGGGGATAGGGAGCATATCAATTAAGGAAGAGTTTTTGCATGAGCCTCGGTGGTTGTTGATTCTGATATTGAGGGGTGTGGTGGTCTGCCCAATATAATAGGCAGGGCAAAGTTGGCACTTCAGAAGGTACACTACATTGCTAGATGTGCAAGTAGAGGAGGGAATTGGTGGGAGAGAGTTAAAAAGCGGGTGGGAGAGGGATGGGATGTTGGTTTTGCATGCCATGCCCTATTTTCAAAACCAAAATCCCATCCCTCTCCCACCCGCTTTTTAACTCTCTCCCACCAATTCCCTCCTCTACTTGCACATCTAGCAATGTAGTGTACCTTCTGAAGTGCCAACTTTGCCCTGCCTATTATATTGGGCAGACCACCACACCCCTCAATATCAGAATCAACAACCACCGAGCCTCATGCAAAAACTCTTCCTTAATTGATATGCTCCCTATCCCCAAACACGCCTCCGAACACAGCACTCCCTTTGATAAATGCTATAGTGTATCCATCTTAGCATCCCTCCCACCCTCTGATCCTCCTCTGAAACTGAAAACATTAGAGCAATCCTTCATCTGGCTCTTGGAGTCCTGGAACTGGCCAGGAATCAATATCAGGCACTAATTACCCTGCTCTAATTATATTTTCATCCCCTTCCACCCCCATCACCTTCTACATTTTCCCCACCCTTCTAACGCTGCCCCTCCAAACCCGTCCCTTCGGAATTCTCTCCCCACCTTCCCCTTCCATCCATCGCTCCAGCCCTCGTATTCCCTTCAGTTCTGTCCCTCTCTTCCTTGATAAAGGTGGCAACGACCACCGAAAATTCGAAAAATAGTGAGTCTCTTTTTTGTGTTTTTCTGTGTTTTTGTCTGTGTCCACTAGTGCTAAGTGTTATACATTATTATTCACGTCCGTGAGACTTTCAAAAAGTGTTATATATATATATATATATATATATATATATATATATATATATATATATATATATATATATATATACACATATATATATAGTCTTCCAAACATATGCTTCTACAATTTGGTGGGAATTTTTATACCTCATATGTTGTGTAAACATCCTCCTTGGTGGAGAGAGGGGATCGGGATGGTGCAGTGGCTAACGTATACGCATCCCACCGAGAGGGTGCGGGTTTAAATCCTGGAGATAACAAATATTTTTCAGTGGCATTCCGACCCCTACTTTGCTTTGTGGAGAGCACTTTGAGTGAGTATGACGTCCGTCGGATGGGACGTTAAACTGCGGACCCCTTGGCGCCTTTCGACACGTGTAGGCTCATGCCGACGCCGGGTTTCTCTCCACCCTTCCTTTTCCATCCATCCCTAATGGCGCAAATGACCTCAGCTGTCGGTCGCCTCCCCTCAACACTACTACAACTTGGTGGAAATATGTATAGACGAAATGAACGATAATTGCCAGAATATATTGAAAGATAATTATTGTCAACCATACTTTGATTTAGCAATATCTGATATTGATATGCGATATTTTAGTACCATGCAAGCCACCGCTAGGGCGTGCGGTAAGGGGCGAATACAAACCAGACTAATTAGCCCTCCAGACTAATTCATTTATTATTCAGCTATCCTATTTCCTTTCCGTTATCAATTGACCGTAATTATAGCAATTCTCGATCGAGGCTGGAAAATGAGCACACCCACTTTATTACGTATCTGCAGATAAGCCGAAAACCAGTCCTACAAAACCTGATGTCCTGTAAAGGTTGACTTGTCAACTTGTCTTGAAAAGGCTGTCATACTATTCGGCGATAAGCACTGGAAGTGGGAGGATCGATTTGGAAGAAAATTTGCTTGGCAACAGACATCGCGGTTTTTTCTCCCGCGACCCCCATCAAGTAATCATTGTCCCTTATCCAAATGGGGGTGGAGATACCAAGAGGAACACGAGACAATGAACTCAAAATAGTGGACATGTTTATCTAGGAGCTGTCGTATAGCATAAATATATATTCGGAACGACATTTTTTCTTTTAAAAATTATTTGACGAAGAAATGAGTCCGTCATGGCCTATAATGCGTTAATAGTTCCAGTATTAATATGTTTGGTAGCTCAGTTGAACCACAGATTCAAGTGCACCAGATGGAAACTCGGGGAAACCCGGCTAAAAATCCAAAATGGCTTTTCTGAATGGCAGAATATTTTCAAAATTCCTGAGGTGACGGAGGGGAAAGAACCTCCCCTATCCTCTTGTGCTGAACAAACACTCGTATTCATTGCCATGGTGGATATTAAACGTGCACTTAACTTTTTCTTATTGTGGTAATAAGTGGTGATGTCTCGCGGCCGCATAGTTTTCTTACATTATCAATCATAATCTAAATCCTGCCTGGAAGGAATCAAGTTCATCGCACTGCGCTCAACTGATCTAAAATTACTCTGGATCTCATACGCTCTTCCCTTTCAGGAAGAAATAAGTATTTGCTTCATTCGGCGATTTATTCTATCCCGTAAAAAGTGTGTACACGTATTTTACGAAACGGTAGGCCTAAAGACATACACGACGTCACTGAAAATGATACAGCATTAGCAGGGATCAAAATAACATAATAAATTTTGTATAATTATTTCTTCATGAATCACATTAAAAAATAACCAAAGCGCGAGGAGGGAGGGGAATGCGGATGGAGACGAGGGATGAGGGTGTGAGATGTAAGTGTAAGGGAGAGCGTCAGTTGGCCGTACAGGAAACAGCCAACTGAAAGGGAGCGTAAATTAATGAGATCCAGGCGCGTGTACATCTCCCCTCCTCCCCTCCGCCCGAGAGTCGCTAATCGGCCTCATCTTCACGGTCCGTGAAGCACCACCCTCCCCCCCCCCCAACCTCACCTACCCCTTCAGGGGCTTCGGGACGGATTTTCACTCGAACACCCCCACCCCACTCCTCGCCGAACACGCATTCCCGCGGTGACGGTGTGTTTTTTTTCCTTCCTTTGCTCCGTGACACACGTGACCTGACGCACCACGCGTCGTCATGGGGGGGGGGAGACATTATTCTTGCATCGCATGTTGGGGAGTGGGTTAGGGCGCGGAAAACATGCCATATCGGTGGTGGAAAGAATTATTCCTCCCACCCATCCTCACGCACGACGCGAGGGTGCACGTGCTGAGCGAAATGAGTTAAGGAGTTGCTTTCTAAGTAATTGGTGCTAATGGATGTGTAGCGTCATTATGCATATATTTCTTTTTGTTTGAAAGAGCTTTGCCTCACTATTCAAAGAGTTGCATCAGGAATACGTATTCTAACCGCTATAAAATCGCCCGCGACCCCTCCCGAACGCCCGTCGGTAACTCCGGCGAGGTTTTAAATTCCTATGCATGCGAATGACTGGTGCGAGGACGTTTCTTCAATTTTCATTTAATTTTCTGCGAATCGCGAGGAACTTCTTAAAGTAATCGCCATTACATTGAGATATCACGATCCCGTGGCTCATTCAACGAATTCTTTCCCGCTGAAAAATCCTCCCTGAATCAACCTTCCGTTTTTATCCGAACAAATCCTGAATTCTTGATTCACCCCCTTGGAACAATACGAAAATACGTGCCTCCGAGTGTATGCTTACCAGACCCGAGATTCAAATGTACCGGTACCAAATAAAAATGGTTTCCCCTTTTAATTGATTGCCCAACATGCCCTAAACGACATGCCCCGCATTGTCGTTCAGAATTTCGTTTCGAGGGAATACCTTTGGTTCATTTCTTTCTTAGGCATTGGAAATTTAAAAATGTGGAAGCTCATCTTCATATGACAACAGATTTAATGTCTTGTTAACCTAAAATCTTATCGAGGTTGGGAAAACCTCCGTCTAACCTTAATCCCTTCTTCTACTCTGCTATCAATTCCATGTAGTACACACCGCGCACTTTGAGGATCAATGTTTCAACAAAACGTCAAAAGGCAGTGAACATTGCATATACGGTGGCGAATACACTTAGGGGGTCTTGCCATTACAAATCATTTCTAAGAAGTAGTTGCCCCCCCACCACATTTATTTACTTGTATATACTCTGCAAGCCACCGCTAGGGTGTGTGGCAGGGGGTGAATCCACATCAGAATAATTTTTCCCGAACATGAACCTACTGCAGTCGAGTAATGTTATTATGATCCCCCATTTTTCGTGGAAAAAATGACATCTTAAATCCATCTGTTATATAATTAAACTCTCTCATTTCATTAACATGACCTCTCCTTCCGTAGTACGATAGGGGTAGCAATACGTTTTCAAAATCACTGCTAAAGAGACCTCCTTCCAATTCATGCAAGAGTTATACCTGTAGGCCGAAATTTAACCTTCGCTCCGAGAGTGATTCCCAGTCTAGCTGCTCTAATATTTTCGATAAACTACGATGTTTATCACAGCAACGTTTTAAAAATCTAGCTCCTCTAGGCTGCACGCCTAGGATCCAATTTGGCAGTTAATCCAACATTGTGAGGATCCCATACACTTGCAGCATATTCTTAATGAGGCCAAACCAAGGACAGATAACATATCTCTTTGACCTTTTCATTACATTTATCAAGTACTCTTCTAATATATCCTAAATTTTGGTAGCTGGTCCACATATTCTGCGTATGTGTTTCACCTAGGAGAGATTGTGAGTGAGGGTAACGCCTAGGTACTTAATCGAGTCTACGCATTCCATTTCGGTGTTTCAAATGCTTTAGGCGTACGGGGAAGTGTTATTTTTCCAATAATTCATCACTACGAACTTTTTCAAGTTTGATTCTAATTGCCAGGTGTCGCACCAACGTTGTATGGAATTATGGACATCTGACAAAGCTGCTGTGACCTCGGGATCACGGCGCGTTGAACAGGAGTCCAAAGAAAATATGTGGCAAAGAAGACCATGTCTCAATGTCGGGGCATTTGGATTACACTGGTAAATTACTGGAGGACTGGGAACTATAATTGAATTACTGTACATTATTTGAGTCAAATATTATAAAACAAAGAATCAATGAACTTGCTGGGAATGACTTATGAGCACATTTTTTAATATTTATTTTTGGGAAACGATTACTAATGCGTGGGTCCATTAATAATTCCTCAGAAAATTCAAGTGATCTACGTGTATTATCGTAAAAGGTTTTCTTTCAGTAAGCCTCATATATCCCTAGGCTGCTGTTGACGTTTCAGCTATATCCATGTTGTGGATTGATTTTCATAGGTAAAAGGAGTAAAGAACTTTTATTTATTTATAAAAATGGAAAAAATGAATTTCATGCGGTGATTAAACATTTTATTCAAAAGACAATTCCGGAGAGTGATCAAAGCCGAGTTGGATGAAGTTCATGCTCCCGTTTAGAAGCATGAACTTGTTCATGGAAATGTATGTGCCCCCGTGTTTGCGACTGTTCACGATTGGGTGAATGGGTTTAAACGTGGCCGCACGTCCACGAATGATGAAAATCCTTCGGGACGTCCTGTGGAAGAGCCTTCCTCCGAGATGTTTGGCAAAATCCACGAAATGGTTTTGAGTGATCGACGAATCAAAGTTCGTGAAATAGTTGAGGCCACGCGCATTTCACGAACAACAGTGTTTTCAATTTTGTTCGAGAAATTGTGTGTGAAAAAAATCTCGCAAATATTAGTGCCGTATTTGCCCTCAGTTGAGAATAAACGCAATCGTATTGCCGATTCGGATGCTGGTTTGGCGCATTTCTTTCGCAATCCTGACGCGTTCCCGCGTCGATACATAACCGTGGACCAAACATGGATGCACCGACTCCAATCGAAAACGCTGGAGGGGCAACGAGAGGAGTGACCCAAACTCCCCAAGGTCACGGAGCCGGTTTCCACCTTCCCACCTCCCGCAGTTCCCAATACTCCTCGCCTTCTTTTTTTAGGAATGGAAATCCCCCAGCTTGGAGGCACCCTCCCCCAAGGACACGCGCACTTCAGGGGGCACCGGCGTCTACGCCTGAGGGATTTGCACCTTAAAATATACCCTTAAGAGTTTTTGGAGAGACACAATAGGGCTCCCCCAACTCCATTCTCTCATTAACGCATATACTAAACCTATCCCATTCGCTATTAAAATGGAATAAAACTAATTGTGATCATTTGCCACCCCGTGACTATTAGCCTAAAAAATATTTCTTAGCTAGAAAATATTTCATCAAACATTATCAATTTTAACAGCATCTTAAATGTACGCACAAGTCCAGGAATAAAGGTGAACCTACTGTTATCGTAAATAAATTACATTGCATTAGTTTTTGGCATGACACTTTTGTTATTACAGACGGGATTAGTTAATTGAAATGAAATTATATACTCTGCAATTCTATACACTTTATTTATAAACATGACCCATGTTTCGACGTTGAACGTCATCATCAGGTGGTCCTAATAGCAGCGAACTTGGTACATAGCGTATACCTTCTGATATGTTGGTCGGAGAGGGAGGGAGGGCGAAGGGGGAAAAAGGTTAAAATGTGGGAGGAAAAGATGATTAAATATTTCGGTGTCAATCGTTGACTTGGAAGCGTGTTCGGTCCAGCAGTGGGAAGTGGGAGAGATATTTTTAAATAAAGTGTGTGGAATTACAAAGTGAATGATTTCATTTCAATATGTTATGCAAGCTCCATAAAGTCACGCCGGATACAACAATTTTTATTAAGGGATTAATTAAGACTCGGCATCAGAAAATTACGCAAATGCGAGTTAGTACGTGATTAAATATTAAACTCTGGGAAAAAAATTAAGAGTGAGCGGGAAGTTGATTATGCTAGATATGAGGCTGGTGTCGCTTAGCAATGGGTCAGAACGCTCATGCATGCTAAACAGTTATTTGCTCGGAAAAAAACAACAATTACCTTCGTGAGAGGCGCGTTTCAGCTATTTCACCTTGGCTCTCAGATCTCGTTGAAAAAAACCCCTGTTCGGAAATAAGTCGCTTCAGAGAGGAGCAAGTACGCTGCATCCCAAATGATAATCGTGATCCTTGATCCCAATTACCATGACGAGGACTGAGATTACGAGATCTTCTGCAAGGCATTCGCCCCCAGGAAAACTCGCCACCATCTCAAGGTCATTCCCTCCTAAAATCCAATAAGAATTGCCTAACTCAGTGACATCACGGCGGCTTGAAATTTCGCATCCCAAGGAGAGTTTTCGTGTGTGGTATTCGTGTCGTCGCATGCTGTCTACAGGAAAAAAATGTTTTTTCTGAAACGATTACCAAGCGGCAAACGTGTACGTTTCTGCATTGATTACAGGAGCAAACAATGATAATATGGCTTTCCCTGCTTGATTTACATGATTGCGAAGGAATTAGACGAAATTATTCGGACCGAAGAAACGACTGTCGCGTCTAAAGACAGGAACTTGATCTGATCATTCAGAACTTGTCCTCTGTGTCCTAAATGGTGGCGGGAGGATCAAATTGCACACAGAACAATTGACGACATCGGTTGCAATAACAAGCCGGCAATCCACTCGCTATATATATATATATACGTGTATATATATATACATACATATATATGTATATACATATATATATATATATATATATATATATATATATATATATATATATATATATACTGCAAGCCATCGCCACGGTCTATATATATATATATATATATATATATATATATATATATATATATATATATATATATATATATATATATATGTATATACATATATTTATATATATATACTGCAAGCCATCGCCACGGTCTATATATATATATATATATATATATATATATATACATATACATATATATATATATATATATATATTTATTTATTTATTTATTGATATGGCTGACCCTGGCGATGGCTTGCAGTATATATAAATATAAATATATATATACATATATAATATATAATAAATATATATATATATATACTGCAAGCCATCGCCAGGGCCTGTGGTAGCGGGTGAATACACACCAGAATAATTGTACCCGAACATTTCCCAATCGCGGTCGAACAATGTTATTACGATCCCCTATTGTTCATAGAAAAAATGGCATCTTAAATCTGTCTGTTCTACAATTTAACTCTCTAATTTCATTAACAAGACCTCTCCTTCCGTAGTGCGATGGGAGTAATAATACATTTGCAGCATCACTGCTAAAGGGACGTCCTTCCAATTAATGCAAGAGTTATACGAGTAGGCCGTAATTTAACCTTCGCTCCGTGAGTGATTCCCAGCCTAGCTCCTCTAATATTTTGGATACGCTACTCAGTTTATCATAACAACGTTTAACAAATCTAGCTCCTCTACGCTGCACGCGATGCAATTCGGCAATTGATCCAACTTCGTGAGGGTACGTACTCACAGCTTATTTTAATTGAACCAAATAATTGTGGGCGCCGTTAAAATTACAAACCGTTTAAGAAAATGTATGGAAACTGTGATTATTTGTCTCCAACGTATTTTGCAGAAAGATGATGGAGGTTATGAAACAAAAAATTATGATGTTTTTTTCGAAAAATTATTTAAAGCTATGCAATCATGTTATGGAAGTTAATTGCTAGTCAAGAAATCATTTTTTTAATAAAGAGATTGTAAAGCGATTGCATTAACTCATAAAAGTTCTGTTAAATATTTTACGCTTGTAAATGGTATGTATTCAGTTAAAATATTGTTCATTTTCAATCAAATAATAACGCACTATTGTGGACTGCAAATAACCTTTAGACAGCATATGATATGAACACCGAGATATTTATTTAACGGAAGTTTCAATATTGTTCCTTCCATGTCATTTTTACCGTGGTGTTTTCCAAAAACTATAATGCTTAATATGAGCCCGTTCGAAAGATACTGATTTCATTAAAAACCGTTAACAGAAAAGGTATAAATAAATCCTCGCTTTTTTACAACAAACTAATTTTAACAAATGATTGCATTGTTTTTATTCATGCAAAAATGTACTTTCCTTTGCTACCTTAATTGGATACTGTCTTCTAACCCAATATATTCCACCTCCTCCCCGCGGTGGAATCAATGACGACATAACGCTTGCCATTTTTTTCTCAGTTCACCTTTAAAGGCATCTTTTACCCATTCTTTGCCCATGGACCGTCGTTTTTTCTTACTCAAATCATTCGAATGCAGCATAATTTAAGAATATATTTGGACTCATATTGATACAACAGTATCCGTCAAACCTTTTTTCACACACACCGAACACTGTTCACTGGCTCAAAATGAATTCCTCATCATCGAATTACGCTATGGTACACAGGAGTCACGCCAACACTTGCGATAGCATAGAATAAATAATCTTTCAGCAATATAAGCGACATCTTTAAGCATTTAAATTATAAGCACACAACTGTAACATTTTCATAGTAGAGAGAGAACAATTTTAATTTGATGTATGCTGATTTTAATTTGTTACTCACCGGGTTAATTAAAAGAGTAGTTCTTTCCCTGTACCTTCACGTGTTTTAAGACCAAAAAACTCTTATCTACGCACCAGATGGGAAACTATGATTGCGCACCGATCCGAATCCTCCAAACTTTGTTTAAAAGGAGGGCAGTGCACCCAGAGATTGGAGCGGCTCGGCTAACAACCAATCCTTGCCTAATGATCGAAACTTCCTGGGATATAATAGCCCGCCTCCCTCGCGGACCCCTCTCCGACCAGAAAACATAAATCTATCCGTGAAATTCCAGGACAAACATCGGAATAGAGAAGCGGGGTTAAACTAATCCTTCCTCCTTGCATGGAAGCGGGGAGGGGAGGATCTGGAATGCATCTGGAGAGCAGGGGAAAAGGGCGTTTGTGGAAGGGGAAGCTGCGAAGGCATAAACGTCAGGAACCGCCACCCCCGCGCGCCCCTCTTCTCAAACCCTCCTTCGGGGTGCTCTTGATCCCACCGCAGGGTTATTGGCGAAGTGTCGGATCACTCTACGAGCCATGTGCGAAGCCACTGAAGCTGCGAAATGGGGGTGAGGGGAGCTGGATAGTGGGGGGGGGGGGTCGTCGCGAGGGATAAGGAAATGATGAGTGGCGAGAGGGAAGGGTGGATAAGAGCGGTTGGAGAGGGGAGGGGTGGGGAGACTCACGGCCGAAAGGGGGATTTAGAATTATAGTCGGGCGAAAATAGGACCTTAGGCAGCCGTTAGTTTCCCCTCACGAAATGCGAGAGAAAACACGACGAATGGAATGGCGCGCGTGGGGAAGCAATGGACTTCGGAGCAGAGAGTGGGATGGACCAGGAGATTGAAGCGAAGACTTGAATCATGGGAATCACGCATGCATCTCGTGAGCAATCGATAGTCTCGAAATGACGAAATCGACGAAAAAATGATGGAAATGGATGCAAAACTTATGTGCCAATGGAAAACAACGCGGTCCAAAGAATAGTCGTCAAAGCAGGGAACGTATCGTATCGTAAGAGGAGAAGGTACTTTATTACTTGTAATTCAATTCCTGAGTGTCTAATTATTCCCTTCAAATGCACGAATTGCATAGCGTACGAATCCCTCGACTTAACGGGGCACATTTTTACGCTGGGTGACTCTCGCGAAATACGGTTCACATCTGCGGATGACTCAGTTAAATTCAATTTCCCGGCATCTCGCGAGTTTATTTTACACGTAATTTCCCCTAAAGTATCACAAGAGAAGGATAATTTGAAAGCAGATATCAATGGTGTGAATGTAATGTATCGAGTATTGATTTTAAAAGCAATACCTCCATTTACAGCAATGGCACAAAGAACATGCGCGATAAGGGAACTTAAATCAAAAAACATTAAAAGATCAAATACCAAAGATTGGCGATTTTGGACAGTCATCAACTGATGTTTGCAATTTCTAATATTAAAAATTTGGCAACCTATGATTTAATGTGAATGAAAATCTCTTATTAAAATATACATAATCCCATCAAAGGCTCCCCTTTGTAGGCTATCTTCGTAACTGCTGATAAATCACTACGACAACAAAGATGAAATGTAAAAATACTTGGAAAGGCAACATGCAGAGAGCTTGTTTGGCTAGTGAAAACATAAACCGGCCAATATATTCAACCTGAAGATAAAAGAGTAAATTTTAATTTAAAAAATTTTCATTTAACAGTAAAGGGTATGGGCTGGGTTGGCAGCTACTCGGGGCTTTTGTGATAGCCGCATACTGGCTAAGCAGGTACGTATAAAAAACATTGAGGATTTCCTGCAGTTCTTCCATCATTTTTCTCGCTCCGTGCTCAACAACGAAGTCACAGGAACTCATGACTCTACGGGGACTGAACGGCTAAGTGTTTATTTCTGTCATTTATCACTTCCCCTTCATTTTTTACCCTCTTCTCTCGGGATACATTCATGGCAATAAATCTAAGTCTCATACTGCGAAGTCAAGAGCCGCGTGCACTAAATCAACCTCAAGCGACGTAATTTCGATGCGCACTACCGTAGTAAACGGCGTTACATTATTGGAAGGATTCAAAACTTACTCACCCACTGGTAAGCATTTGCAAGTGTTTAGGTCTCACCGTTCAAACTTGCATTAACATTCAAATTTTCGCGATGATATTCTAAAAGAAAGAGAGAGAGTGGTGGAGGCAGTCGCAAAAATGACAGAGGTCAGTCGTAAAAATATTAAGAATGGTTTAAATGTGCAGAACCTCATGTATTTTCACATCACCAAAATCCCTACGCTCTGATGCCCTTGAAAATATAATTAACTTTGAAATTAGAGGTGATATCCCATGCTCCACAAGGGAGGCGGTGGCGGAGGATTGAAAAAGTGGAGCTTGATTCTCGTGACGGTGTCGTCTGAAGAAATGAAGAGGGCGGCGTGAGGCATGACGGAGGCGGCGGCTCTCCCCGATCTGCTCGCATGCAACTCGCATCAGTGCCCTCCCTCCCTCGGCGTACGCGCGGAATCGATCCCTCCTCCCCCTTCTCGAACACAAAGCAAATTTCCCATGTAAATAAGCTCGTCGCACGTAAGCGAATTCGCTTTTTTTGTAAAACGAATTCGCACAAAGCGGGAGAAGGGGATCCTACACACGCGCAGGCAGGGGAATTTTATATCTATATATATATATATATATATATATATATATATATATATATATATGAAAGGGGGAGCGAGAAGAGGGGGTGGAGGAGGGAGGGGAAGGCGAAGAGGAGGGGTGGAAGGAATGCGGAGAGAGGGGACGACGTCGTTTACGGGGGAGAGGAGGGAGGAGTGCGTGGAAGTGAGTGGCGTAATAAAAAAGGGGAATTCCACCTCCCCGACCCTCTCAAACTCCACACCCTCTCATCCCCTTGTGGGCGGAGAGGGTGGGTGGGTGGGGATCCTTTTTGATGCGAAGCTGAAGGGACGATGAGCGGTGAGGGGTGAATTTTTTTCGCTCGGATGGCGTAGAGTGGGGAGGAAATGGCATGAGCGGAGGATCTTGGGAAGGAGACTTGGTCCATCTCCCTCCTTCGCACGGCAGGGAGCAGCAGCACGGAGTTCATCGCATCGCTGAGGCGGTGGGGGGGGGGGAGGAGGAGGCGGTGGGGGCCGGATGCCCATACGTACGAGGGGGCGGCGGGGGGGCAGAGGGGATTGCCCGCGAGAGGCCGCCGTCGGGTGTCACGCACTTCGCTCCCTTCTCGCCGCCGTTCGCCTCGCCGCACAGATTCGTCACCGGATCTCGGCGGAAACGCTGCGCCCCTCCCTTCCCTCTCTCCTTGTGCATGCGTTACTGAGTCGTCTCATCCTCCTCGAATACGCCGCGTGGCATTAGCCTCCCTGGAGCACCACGGACACCAATATACGTAGCAGTCGAAACGTTTGTTTAATTTTACCAATCAATCATCCACTCATTCATTTCATCGGTGTTTTAATCCGAACCTTAGTTGGCTAAAACCCTTCTTCGTATGCCTCATCCTTGACGACTCGGTCCCTGACGCATCTTTCTCGTTTGCTCCTTTCGTCCATGCCATCGCCCCTCGGTCTTCCTCGTCGAAAAGGGCGGCACCGCTCGGTAAAATGTATGTGGGCTAAAATAACAGCAAGTAATGTGCTTTCTAGGGTTTGCTGTGAAAGTGGGATGCTGTTTTATCGTTTTCTGGACCTAGCATTTCCATCCCTCCTTCTAACTCGACCATTACGCAGTAAAACATATATTCCACAATTTTTCTTTGAGTTCCCCGTTCTCAGATGCCCCTCCCCCCCCGGCTCCATACATCAATGCTTATCTCGAAACGCACATTAATCACAGGCATTACGATCACGCCCATCGTAGACAGGTATTTCCATCGGCTATTAAGGCACGGAAATTTGAGGTTCCACTGCAATGCGGCAAATTATTTTCAAATGTGGAACGAAATAACGGTGTGATATTTTTTTTTCGAAATACCAAACAAAAAACATCGTACCTTATCGTCCGTCACCCTTGCCCGTGGAATCGTTATTCATATAAATAACCTCCGCTTATACCAACAAATTCATCTGCCGCAAGCTGGGCCCAACTCGTTTGGTCCTGCTTTTCCTTTGGCCTCTTCTCTTCTGCATCGTTCCTCCTTTGATCTCTCCGTTTCAGGTCCACCTCCGGCACCAAATTTTGATTTTTCATCCAGTTGGATTTTTTGTCGGCCAATGTGTTTGATCTACAGATCTTCAACGTAGATACATAAATTAACAAATTTTACATCGCGACATCGGTACCTCATCTACTGAAGGGTAAATGCTACATTTTACTGCTGGCTACTTTCTAAACATGCATCAGAGGTAGTTGAATTATCAGCCACTAGGGGAATTATGATTGGATCACGATGTTAAAATATATAGTAGATTACAGATAATATTTCATTTTCGATTGTTTAGGATATTGTTTGTTTAAAAATTCTAATCATTTCGCCTGAACATTAATGCTGATTATTTCCAAACCTGATTCGGGAATTAAAACTTTTTTTTCGACTAATTTTCTTTTAATTAAGGTCGAGAGTACCACATAAACTAAAACGTAAAGTTTAAAATTACTGCGCCTTTTAAATTCTACTGTCGTGGCCACGAAGCAGGATGAAAGAGGTTACTGATGTGGATTTCAGAAGAGCATATTTCGGCTATATTCTCATTAAAATCTCGCATCTCTAATATTTTGGGGGTGAGAGTTTTTCCCTCAATATCAGCATCAACTTCATTCGATCAGCATTCATCCGATCTAATAAAGTGGCAGTCTAACCTCTCGTGATTAGTGCTCTCACATGAGATATGTTTCCGGATGTAATGATTTCCCAACATCTACCTCGTAGATTTGTCGCCACGATGACTTTTTACACCCGTCATCCAATCAGAAAAGAGGATTTGCAGACCAACATTCACACCGTTGACCCCCGCCAACGAAGCCAATCGGACGTCGGAGGGTGACGAATATTTATTGAGTGCCATTTTCCATGGAAATGAAGGATGTCCAACGTGTCTATTTTAGTGCAAGTTTTCGCCTTGCACATTCTCGACGAAAGCGCCACTAAAATTGTCAATTTCAAACCTTATTGCCTTCATTTCGGATATAAATTCAAGGTTTACGGGACAAAAGGCAACAATTTTCATTTAAAAGGCAGTCAGTCTACCGTTTTTGGTGGGTGTTGGTAGGAAACCGACTAAAAAACGGCAAATCCCTTCACCTTTCCTTATAAAACGCCACCAGTTAACCAACATTACAATGGATGCAATTCAACTGAATACTTTCAGGTGTAAAGGCAAAAGCCGCACCAGAAATGGGAAAGGTGGCATCGATCGTCTCCATTGAATTTCGTGAGTTGTATTTTATTTCAATCGCCTCAGCAATTGAGGGGAAGAGGGGCATTTTACTTTGATTTCTGACCAGCACTCCAATGCCATAAATGGAGAATGAAAGGCCTAAGATGGAGAAGGGCAACCTGGGCTTCCAGTGCTCTGGATCATTTCAACGGATGGTCTTTGAATGGAGTGCCATCCATAGTCGTCGCGTTTTTCCAACCACACCGGTCTGCTCTATGACCCCTACGACGTGTGATGCGAAATTCGACAGCGATGGACGCTATTTCGCAAAATAAAGATTTCGATACGTAAAGATGGCAATACATTGTCCGTGGTCTGTGCAATAAATACGCGAACTGGTGCAATCTGACGGCCATGACACGGACTGTAGCCCATTAGCGACGCTAGCTGCCTGAGACCAAATGAGCCGCCTGTGCTTGGCAGATCGTCGAGTTGTGCGCATGGTGCCATTCACGTTAGTTTCTGTTGTCCTTGTTTACATTATGTGTGAAAAATGGAAATTGACATCATTGATCGTGTGCGGTGCCCTGTCCTTACCGATCGTCGAAAAGCTGTCCGAATGATAGCTGATGAACTGAATTTAGGAAAATCTACAGCGCACACAATTTAACCGAGCATAATGGATGGATCCTTCACCATGACAATGAACCTGCACATTCAGCATTGATTGTTCGCCAGTTTCCGGCCAAAAATTCAATCTCCATCCTTGTTCATCCTCCTTATTCGCCAGATCTCACCCCCTGCGACTTTTTTCCTATTCCCAAAATGCAAAAACGTGATGAGAGGACATCACCGGGAAGATGTGGACCCAATAAAGGAAGAAACGACGATGAAACTAGAAAGCCTAATCGCCGAGGACTTTCAAGGGTGCTTTAAAAAATGGAAAAGAAGATGGAATAAGTGCATAGCAACGAATGGAGAGTAATTTAAAGGGGAGAAAATCGATGTGACTAAATTTTGCAAAATAAAGTTTTAATGGCCTCAGTTCGCGTATGTATTGGGCAGACCTCGTATTACACGGTCTTACAGGGTTCGTCCGGAAAATAAGTGTACTGACTCCTGGGCTGGGCGCGCCGCTCCAGGCGCGCCCATCACCGCTCTGACGGGCTGCGATTGGAGGGGGGTATGTTGGCAAGCGACGCTGAAAAAGGCAGTCGGCTCTGAGCTGTGGTGTAGTGAGGAGCTCTGTTAACGCGAACCTCCACGCTCGACCCACGTCACGGAACGCGATGCCGAAGTTTTTGGAGCTGCGTTATTCCATCAAATTTGCGGTAAAGCTTGGGAAATCGTCTACCGAAACTGTCGGTATGATTAACCAGGCTTACGGGGAGTCAGCCATGTCCAGAAACATGATCTTTCGGTGGCACAAGATGTTCGTGGAGGGCAGAGAAGAGGTCGACGACGAGTCTTCGAGAGGTTCCCGATGATGCCTTCGCGGGAGCGTTCCAGGAATGGGAACGCCGCTGGAACAAGTGTATCGACTCACAAGGGTCCTATTTTGAGGAATATTAGCTTAAGATATGTAAAAGTGTAATAAATTTTTTTTCCTGAGCTCAGTACACTTATTTTCCGGACGAACCCTGTAGATCACCCCGAAGACCCCACGTGGGATTCAGAGCGTTTTGAACACACGATTGGGACTACTTGGTCGACTATCAGAAGATGCACTCGCAAAAAGAAATTCAAACATAGACCTGAGCTCCTCGTGCGAACAATTCGATCAATTTTGCCATTGAGGGCGCAATCACTCCACTTCGTCTTGGCCCTCTGGGAATCATTATGTCGATTTTAGAATAAGAACACCACTAAAATGACTAATAAAAAGGAATATTACAGGATATTTAGGGTAGAAGAGGATTAGAAATTCGTGGGATATGTTTTTAAACTCAAAAATTGCACGTGGGAAATAAGTGTAGGGAAGATTTTGGTGCATTGACAAAAAACTCAGAAACTCAACGTACAATTCAAGAAGTTCTCTCGGGTTTCCCACCGGGTCAGGTTGCAGTACACCGACGTTTCGAAGACTGACTCTGCCATCGTCTTCAGGGTGATGAGCGACTTCACACTAAAGACGATGGCAGAGTCAACCTTCGAAAAGTCGGCGTACTGCAACCTGACCCGGTGGGAAACCCGAGAGAACTTCTTGAATACCATACGCCGGGAAAACCTGAGATCCTTCATCAACGTACAATATCTGCGTATAATTATTAGCAGTTCACCACTGGAGAAATTGATTTTCTATCATTAACATAATTTCTCTTTGGTTATCTGCGATTTGCCCTACGATTGCAACCGACTGAATAGGAGCAGAGGTTATGTAAAATGAATGCGTAATTGTCACCTTTCAGTCTCCTCCCTATGAGATAGAAATTTTCCGAGAGGGCAAAATTTCATCGATTAGATATTATAATAAACCCAAAATATCTCTACTTTGCCTTGCTGTTTTCTTCGTGTTGAACTAGGAGACCTAATTTATCAAGGAAACGAAGCCCTGAAACCATCTTCAATTACCCATACCCGACCAGAAGTAAACCTAAAACCTACACTTCTCATGTGCTCAAAAGTTCTTAAATCATCTTGAGTAAATCCAACTACGATCTAAGATTCTGTCCGGAGAAGTGTTTTTTTCTAAGTTTATAGACGAGTCTCCATTATTATTTGCTACAAAAATTGTACACTAATATCAGAATTTACAAAATTACTCTTTTCTTCCCATAATTTTTTAATAAAATACGTGAGCTACCAAATCTCTCGATTTTCAGTGCTATTATTGGTTTTTCGAATTAATAGATATTTAGCAATTTTTCTATCACTATAGTTTCCCGGCGTTCGAATACTTTTCTGCTTTAACCCTTAATCTACAATTTCATTTTGTTTTACCATCCAAAGTTTCGAGAAATGGTTCATGATTAAACGTATTTCGGCTCAGTTCTCTGCGTCGACCAAGCACAGTTACTATGTTACGCTAGACTCCGTTTGACTTCAGAGGCCTTTCGGTGGGGGTGGGAGGCAAAAGTTAGTGCCCGCGTAATGCGTGAAATTTAAGACCCTTAACTCAATAAAAAGGCGACGATCCCCTGCCTCCCGAACCCCCCCTCCCGTCCCCATCTTTCGAGAGGGGAAATCTGTTTCCCCGAGAGCAGCTCCCTGCCTTATCTGACCGGGGAAGTGGTGCCAGATGCCCCTCGGCCACGCTTGCCTCTCCGCTCGGGAATCCAAGCCATATGCACGCCGCGCTCTTAAAAGCCAAGTCCACAAAAAGGGTTGAGGGGGCGAAAAAAATCGAAAATGCATCCACAAAACGGTGGGAAACACAATAAATGGAGTGCAGCAATAAGAATTTTAAAGCTGAAGGGAAATGACTTGCCTGGGTGTTTTGTAGGAGCTCGGGCGTTGTGAAGGGCGGCGGATACGGACGAGACGCAGCCACGCAAAAAATAGTTCTGGGGTGCAACTGCTGCAAGGATTACACAGCTTGAAGTTCAGATGAACGGCGCTTTGTACAGGAGTGTATGCCTTCCTGGCAATTTTACATGAGACAGTAATTCTGTTCTAATTTCTTACCACGGCCCTGCAATCCTGTTCTTATTTCCCGGTGAGGAACGATGATGAACACGTCAAAGAGCGCTCACCGATGTTTTCCATTTAACATTAACGCCATTGTAAGTCCACGCATCTCATTACGGGTGTGTAACTCGTCCGCCAGAGATTCCATTTCATTTCCAACTTCAATCCCAGACGGCAGACGGAATAGTACGCATACATTTCATTTCAATAATAAAATCGTCATTTTTTTGACAGTTCTCCAAGTTCCATTTCACTCTGGTACCAACCATTTCCTACTAGCATAGTGCACTCGGTGTATAACAGCCTACAGCCTCATTTGATGAACTCTAGCCATTTTATTTGTGCCAATACCGAAAGCATAGAAATAATAAAGAGAAGGGAGAATTTATAAGGGTGCTGGAAACTTGGTACGAGCACCGAATAAACGAAGGGTCGTAAAATGGAAGACGCTAAGAGTAACATGGATCCGCGCGACTCAAACCCGAGGATATGGAAAAAAGGGTTGGGCGGTAATACCCATGGGTGTAAAAAAAACGGCAGCCATTAGCCCAGAAACTGATTTTCTAGGTGAGAGGTGGGGCCTCACCGATGGCCACGAGTCCCATAAATACACGAATTCTGAGTATGGGGAGAAGCATTTCCATTCCTCGCAACGCACCTACCTGCCTTTCACGACAAATTTCGTTCGCAGGAAATCACTCGAGCCTATATATTTTATTTGACCACCGCACTCGCCTGTCGACTGGCAAAGATCCGACCATTCCTCTTAACCGCAGACCTATGTCTTTACTTTCCTCTATCTCTTAAGTCTTCGAATTAATTTTGAAATCCCGTCTAGACCTTTTCTTGCGCACTAATAATGTACTACGTCATGAGCAAATGGGATTCAGGGAGGGGCATTACACATCTCTGCAAATCCTTATATACTTGCAGAGTATATAAGGCATTCGACCAAGTCTGGCATGATGGATTATTGCTAAAGTTAACTCGTCTTGGGGTACCGATACATTTCATTAAAATCTGTAAAAGCTTTCTCGCTTCACGAGTAATACATGTCGTCGGAAATGGAGCTATGTCAGTCGGGAAACATAAACTACGGCGTTCCTCAGGGAGCCATATTATCCCCTATCCTCTTCAACTGTCATGTGAATGATCTTCCTTTCTCTCCACTAACTCTCACTTTCATGTTCGCAGACGATACTGCCATCGCTGCGAGACCTTGGAGCGGCACCTGCGCCTTCCGAAAGATCCAAAATCACCTCTCTTTACTTGAAAAGTGGACCGTTAACCCGAAAGTCACGATCAATGCCGAGAAAAGCGTAGTCGTCGACTTTCGGAGGAAACGAAGCTATTTCCCAAAGAAACCTTTAACCTTCCAAACCGTGCGTATTCCAACAAATTCCTCACCCTAAGTCTTAGGGATACACTTCGATTACAGACTGACATGGGCCAAGCACCAACAGCGTGCCTTACAGATAGCCCGAGGGAAAAGAGCACTTCTGTCTCCACTCTTGTGCTTCAGATCGCGCCTCAGACGAAATAACTAAATTAGGTTATACCTTTCCTACGTCCGTCCCAGGATGCTGTTCGGTTGCGAAATAGTATTCGGGAACGATACAAAAGAAGACAGAAAATGATTAGAAACATTCCAGAATAAAACTCTTCGCTACCTCACGAACCAACGAAAACTCGTCCCGATAACAGAAATCAGAAACGAAACCGAATTCTTCCCTATGACTTTCTTTTCATAGTATTCAGTGTCCTTAGGTTATAGTTATTATTAATTAAGGTTCATAGGCTTGGCTATAATTATTTTGGAAAGGGTAAATATATCAGGTTTATGTATGGGATGGCTCCATTGTCGCCGACCTCTATATAACCTAGGAGCCCCTGGCCCCGGCACGACCCGATGTCGTTGTTGATAAGCATTAAAAAAATACATATATTGCTAAAAAAATAAAAAACTTCAAAATAAATTCCTCCAAAAAATAAATAAAAATAATAATAATAATAATAAATCAGTCCAAGACCAGTGCTATTACCAATAAAAAGTGAATGTATACATTTAGTCACTAGTTTATCTCCGTCCGATTGACGATGTTTCGAGCACCATGTTTTTGCTCAAATTAATTTAAATCTCCCTCTAACTTGTCATGGCCAATTGCCAACTCACTAGAAGTCTTTCTTTCCTTTTCTCCTTCACTAACACTGGAAAGGTACACGCTCGTCATTTACACATTCGATCGCCACTGTTTCCTTTAAGTGCCGTTTGCACAAACATTGACGCTGAAGGGCTTGACAATTGTCACACCGAAGCAGCGAATTTCATGTAAGGGTTAGCGCCCAACCAATATGATTACTGGCTGGCACTCGACTGTCGACTCGATGGTCGAGTGCATGGGAGATTCCCTGGAAGCATTTGGTCACTTTATGAGTGAAGTGGAAAGAGATTGATCTAAGAAGAGAGTTCTTCGGGAATTCTTGGGAGCATTAAAGTGTTAATACAGTACTTCCCGCCAGTACTGATTATTATGAAACTTTGTCACGATAAAAAATCCGTAACGAAGCACTTCAAAGTCGAAAATTTCATAATGACTTCAAATTTCTCCACGGTTTCGGTCAATTCACCTTCGTCTATGTATGTTGTCATTGGATTGAAATTTATAATTTTCCCACTCCAAATTTGAAAAAATGTACTCCAAGAGATTCGATTTAAAAAATTACGGGTTCTCATTCTAAAGTAAAAGTCGTAGGGCGAAAGAATTATAATTCTTTTCGCTTAAATCCATGCATAATCCAGTCAAATTATACGATAAAATACTGCCCTATCTTAGTTAATTAAAAATAGCAATTTTCCACAAAACTTTTTGTGGAAAATTGCTATTTTTAATTAATCATGATATTCCACCATATCACGCCTGAAACGTCTCTTTTTATTTTTGCCCTATCTTAGCGTAACCAGCGAGATGTATGGAGAGATATATAGAGAGATGACAAAAAGAAGAAAAGTTGGATAAAAAATCTGTTTTTAATGATTTTCTTTGAATGAT
The DNA here is from genome assembly GCF_022747635.1 of Hetaerina americana. Lineage (NCBI taxonomy): Eukaryota > Metazoa > Arthropoda > Insecta > Odonata > Calopterygidae > Hetaerina > Hetaerina americana. The sequence goes on from NW_027287542.1 coordinate 48,779, forward strand.
CATTTCCTTCTTCTAATATACCTTTGGAAATTGTCTTCAATAAATTTCATCCAATTTATCAAACACGTTCAACTTAAATGATACAAAGTTCTTGGAGTAGAAAAAAATTCGTTAACGATCAAAATAAGATTCTGTGGCCTAATTTTGGAGTTAGCCAACTCTTGCGATGTGAGACGCGTGAAATAAGGGTGGCAGAGGAAAGAAGACTGGAGGCAATGAAACTGTGGTCACACTGAAGAATGATGAATGCAATACGCACAGGCAAGGGTAACAAATGAACAAGTGCTTCGAAGAGTGAGTGATTAGAGAACATTTTGAACGGCACTTACATTGGACGCATCCCGAAACACAATTGCGTGGTGACGATCATAATTGAAGGGAAGATAGAGGGGAGGAACCTCAAAGGGTGCCCAAGGATGGAATGCGAGAAGCATTCAAATGTAAATTTCGGTTAAGCAAGGAGCTATGAGGGAGTCGCGGGATATTTTGGAGAGAGTTGGTGAAAACAAACCTCAACTGCCATATCCAATAACGATTAACTCGTTCATAACGTGATCTATACGACATACGTTCTCAAGCAGTTAAATATCCGAGGGCTAAAGAATTGCATGACAAAAATTAGCTTCCTCGGAGTCATTCGGTTGAGTCTTCACGGAAATGTTCTCGGGTCAAGCCTTATTTCGCGTCAGTATAATAATATTCCATGTTGACGTGAGGAAATACAGAAGCCTTAAACGATACTTCTATTCAATAATTAAGTGAGGGAATGTTGAGGAGACGTGCATTAACCATTCATCCCCTTCCGATCCGCGTTCGACGGCACTCGAGGGATTCCCTCTGAAGCAACTTCCGGAGACCAGCTGCTCATTTATTCCAAATGGAGAAGGCGAGATTTTTTCCTTCGCATATCGGTCGTCGAGCGCAGGCGGGAGGCGACCGGAATGGGACGGGATGAAAGGAACCTTCCCGAGACGGCAGAGCGGACGAAGCCTCAGCCGCGGGTGCATCTCCATTCGGCCGCTCGAATTCGGCGATGGCAGGGGAGGAGAGTTCCTCCCCGAGGGAGTGAACGGAGGAAAGAAGAATGACTCGCCTCCCACGCGCCCTTCAAAATCTCCCTCCCACCCACATCCTTCGCCCCCTCCTCAAACCGGCGACCCTTCCCGGAGAAAGCGAGAGAGAGACAGGCGTGTGGATGGAGGGTTCGCAAAGCCTTTTCACGCGGGGTGGACGAAAGAGGTGGTTTGAGAAAGGCAGGAGTGGCCTCTCGTGCTCCGAGAGAGAGGTCGAGTGCATTTCGTGGCGGGGGGGGGGGGGTGGAGGCCATATGGCGGGAGGGTGGCCACGGAGGGGGAGTGGTCTCCTCCCTCCCCACTTCTGAGACACCCCTCTTGAGAGTCGAGTGCTGCTGCAACCGCTTCCCACCCCCGTGACCTTTTTGAACGCCTCACTCGGATCCAGCATAACTTTTATCCTATTGCCCTTTTTTCTGGCGATATACATCGGTGGGGGTGGGCAAAGGGGTTATCTCGTACCGAGAAGGGGCGCGGGAGGAGGCGCGAAAAATCCCCCTTCACCCTCCCCGCCGCGTACCTTTTCTTTGTGCGCCCTTCCTTGGGGAGAGGAGGGAGGTGGCGTTAGGAGCGTGGGCCGGAGCGAATAAAAGGCCCTTGTGACCACTCGTCTGTCCGCGCCACCGTTTCAGATACATAAAAAAAAATACATGTCTACGTCTCAAGGGTGAAAGGTGAAAACACCATTCTCCGATGCAAAAGGAAAGTTTCCGAGGGGCTGAGGGTGGTTGGTGGTGGGCCGCCTGCTTTGTGCATCATCTACCCGGTTATTTTCTTCCGCATCGCTCCCTTAGGAGTGCTCTCCTAGCGCCCATTCAAATGGAGTTCCGTCGTGTTTCTTTCCCAGTGCGACGCGCGAACGCAGCTAATGGCGACCGGTTGAGGCGGCTGCCGCTGAACATGTTGCGGGCGTCAAAGCGAGATGTGGACTTCGTGGGTTTTCGACTCGTTCGCAAATTCTGCTCACGAGTGCTCATGTTGCTTGCGAGATCTCCCTTCTAATTGGAAAATTCTAATTGGAATGATTTATAATAAGAGTAGATCACCAGTCAAGGCACGCATTTGATGTACCCAGGGACAATGCACTACAACGAATACGACACCAAATATCCCAAAACTGGACCCTTCAATGAACAATTATTCAGGTTCACATGCTTCCTAACTCCCTTAATTCCATCCATAATGCCCGCCTGCACTTTTACCCCCCGTGACTCACTTAACAAGCACTCTCCACTCTGTCATAGTCTTCAAAATTCCGACGAAATTCCATAAC